>NW_016809431.1:1849311-1852153 GCF_001698545.2 Rhinopithecus bieti
CCTCGCCCGGCTAGTTTTTGTATTTTTTTTTAGTAGAGACGGGGTTTCACCGTGTTAGCCAAGATGGTCTCGATCTCCTGACCTCGTGATCTGCCCGTCTCGGCCTCCCAAAGTGCTGGGATTACAGGCTTGAGCCACCGCGCCCGGCCAATTTTTGTATTTTTAGTAGAGATGGGGTTTCACCATGTTGGTCAGGCTCATCTTGAACCCCTGACCTTAGGTGATCCACCCGCCTTGGCCTCCCAAAGTGCTGGCATTACAGGCGTGAGCCACTGTGCCTGGCCTGTAATTTTGTTTCATACATTTGGTACCAAAGAGCAGTTATTTAAAACTACAACTTCTGAACTGGGCATGGTGGCTCTTGCCTGTAATCCTAGCATTTAGGGAGGCCAAGGCAAGAGGATCATTTGAGCCCAGGAGTTTGAGACCAGCCTGGGCAACATAGTGAGACCCCTGTCTCTATTTTAAAAATAACAGCCAGGCGCAATGGCTCACAGCTGTAATCCCACACTTCGGAAGGCCGAGAGGGGCAGATCACCTGAGTTCGGGAGTTTGAGGCCAGCCTGACCAACATGGAGAAACCCTGTCTCTACTAAAAATACAAAATTAGCTGGGTGTGGTGGCCCATGCCTGTAATCCCAGCTAGTCGGGAGGCTGAGGCAGGAGAATCACTTGAACCTAGGAGTTGGAGGTTGCGGTGAGCTGAGATCACGTCGTTGCACTCCAGCCTGGGCAACAAGAGTGAAACTCTGTCTCAAAAAAAATAAAATAAAATAAAAATAATAAAACCACAATTTCCTTTTAAAAGGTGGATTCTGGGAAAGGAAGGTTCTCAAAGGATCCTTGTCTTTAGCTGAGGAACTTTATGAGTTTGAAATCTGTAAAGCCAAGCCTGGAGTGAGTTGGGAGGAGAGTTAGAGAAAATTTAATAGGTTTGCTTAAGAGAAGCAAGAATCTGGAATTCGTGGGGTAGTCCAGGAATGAGAGGCTGAGGAGGAGAAATGGGAAACAACAAAGGGAAAGTGGAGAAAGCAAAATATGGAGAGATGAAGGTCCTAGGTGAAGTAATATGGCCGTGACACAGTGGCTAAAATGACTCAAGAAAGAGATGTACACTATTTCAGTTGGAACCCTAGGTTCTTTGCAAAATCTCTATTCCAGTGTTAAGGTATTCATTTATTTATAATTTTCAGGGTCTTTACGATTGTAATTAGCTTCAGGATCATAGTAATTATAATTATTTAAATCTAAGTATAAATTAGGTTTCAGTATTCAGCACTGTTCTATATTACATGACTTTTATTTTCTTCAATTCTGCATGTTATTTGGCTTAGCTGGAGTATTTCCTCAAATGATTATTATCTTTTCAGAAAAGCTAAATTAGGGAACATTCTAAATCCATACTTGTTTTCAAATTGTTTTATTTTGACCTCGCACAAAGGATAATCTGGGTCACAATTCTGGTCACAATTCTTTTTCCTCAGAACTTTTAGCTTTTAGCATTTACTACTGCTAAGAAGTTCCAGTATCATTCTGGGTTTCTTCCAATATAGATAACTTTCATTTCCTACTTGAATGTTTATAGGGTTTTATTTTAAGCCTTTTAATAAAGAAATTTTACTAGCGTAAGTCCAGCTGTTTGTCTTTTTTCCCATAACTCTTTTAATCCTGAATCTTTTCAATCTTGAGCCTTCAAGCAAATGTTCACGTGTTCTCTCTTTTACTGTTACTTCCCCTCCATCACTTATTTTCTCTCACTTTGCTGCATCAGAAATCAAGCCATAACATAAGGAATTTGGACTGGGTGTGGTGGCTCATGCCTGTAATCCCAGCACTTTGGGAGGCCAAGGCAGGTGGAACACGAGGTCAGGAGATCAAGACCATCATGGTCAACATGGTGAAACCCTGTCTCTACTAAAAATACAAAAATTAGCTGGGTGTGGTGGCACATGCCTGTAGTCCTAGCTACTTGGGAGGCTGAGGCAGGAGAATCGCCTGAACCCAGGAGACAGAGGCTACAATGAGCTGAGATCATGCCACTGCCCTCCAGCCTGGATGACAGAGTGAGACTCTGTCTCAAAAAAAAGGTTTGTAGTGGATACTGGGTCCAAATCAACTGTATCTACCAAAATGGCCCTTGTCATCAGAAACTGGGTAGTGCCTAAGTGGGCACTCTACTATCACGAGTTCTTGATGTCCAGAAGTTGCACTGCATTCCCCTAGACGTGGAAAGAACACCTGTCCTCCACTTTGGTATTAACATTTTCCCATGAGATTACCAAACCAGTACTGTTTGTGTTCAGATGCCTTAAGGTATTTTTAATGAAACAGTTTCATTAAAACAGATTTTACTGATAGCCTATCCTCCTAACTCAAAATATAGATATGAATCCTCCAGGGTCGGGATATGGAACATATACAAATCTTAGTGTGAGCCATCCCCCGCAATCCGGGCCCCCAGCAGTGGCCACGCCACGCCCCCCGGCGGCTGGAGGCCCCGATCGCCTGTATTGGGAGTCATATCATACTCTTCCCTCTGAATATTAATTACAGTATCCCAGGAGTGTGTCTACTCCCAGCGATATTGCCTGTCACATCCTCCACTCTCGCGCGGAAATTTGAAGCAATATCACTGGGTGCGTGTACACCTTTTGTGATATGTAAAGTAATATCCTCTCCCCGGTGGATATCAAGAACAAGTCTATTAATTATTAATATTAATAAATATAATAAATATTGATACTAATAATCGATATTAAAGATCACAATAAACTTCGTAAAATTGATAGTGGTTTAAAATGTTAACGATTTGGAATGGTAATTAATATTAATATCACCATTA
>NW_016809432.1:0-1690 GCF_001698545.2 Rhinopithecus bieti
TATTGTAGATATATATTTTATATAGCTTAAAGAATAGAAGCAAAGTAAAATTATCTCCATTTGTAGGTAACATGATCTTAAACACAGAGAATTCAATGAATCCGCAAAATTACTTTTGAGGTAATAAATCAATTCAGAAAGGTTACAGGATACAATATCAACATACAAAACTACTTATATTTCTATATACTAGCAATGAACAATATGAAAATGAAATTTAAAATAAAATAGCATCAAACAGAATAAAATTCATAAAACATCTTTTCCAAATGAGTGCAAAACTTATACCCTCAAAACTAAAACAATTGTTAATTTTCTAAAATAGCATTTAAATATTGAGAGGCTTAATATTAAAACGGCAGTCCTCCCCAAACTGACATACAGACTTGATTCAATCTCTATCAATATCTCATCTGGCTTTATTGCAAGTGGTAACAAGCTGATCCTAAAATTTATATGAAAAGCAAAGGACCTATAATAATCAAAGCAATCTTAAAAATGTGTAAAGTTGAAGAATTTACACTTCCTCATTGAAAACTTACTACAGGACTATAGCAATTAAAGACAATCTAGCTAACATAAGACTAAACACACAGATCAATGGAATAGGATTGAGATGCTAGAAATAAAACTTGATGTTTATTTTCTATTGATTTTGCACAAGGGTGCCAAGACAAATCAATGAGGAAAGAATATTAATTTTAGCAAATGATACTGAAACAATTAGATCTACACATGAAAAGAAAAAAAAAAAAAGATATTGGGCTCTCCTTTACAGCAAATACAAAAGTTAACTTAAAATAGACCAAAGACTCAAATGTAGGAGCTAAAAGTATAAAAACCTTGGATGAAAACATAGGCATAAATCCTCCTGACTTTGAGTAAGACAATGATTTTAGACATAACTCCAAAAACATACCTATTGAAAAATAGATAAATTGGACTTCATCCCAATGAAATATAAACCTTTGAGCTTCAAATGATACCATCAAGAAAGTGAAAAGACAACTCACAAAATGTGAGAAAATGTTTGATATATATTAGATAAGAAATTCTATCTAGAATATATGAAAACTACAATAATTCAATAATAAAAACACAAAGTACATAATTTTGAAATATCATAGAATTTGAGCATTTTTCTAAAGAAGATATACAAACGGCCTATAAGGATGTGAAACAATGTTCTACATTCTTAGTGATTATCAAAATGCAAATTAAAACCACAATGAGATTCTACTTTGCTTCTACTAGATGTGCTATAACAAAAATAATATAAAATAATGTGTTGGGGATGATGTGAAGGGATT
The DNA here is from genome assembly GCF_001698545.2 of Rhinopithecus bieti. Lineage (NCBI taxonomy): Eukaryota > Metazoa > Chordata > Mammalia > Primates > Cercopithecidae > Rhinopithecus > Rhinopithecus bieti. The sequence goes on from NW_016809432.1 coordinate 1,311, forward strand.
CAAAAAGTCATATATTGCTGGTAGACTATTAAATGGTACACTCATTTTAGAAAATATTTTGTCAATCCCACAAAAAATTTAAACATAGACCCAGTGTTCAACTCTTAGGTAAACATCCAAAAGAACCAAAAACATACACCCATTAGAAACTTTGCACATATCATAATAGACAAATTTAAAACAACACAAATATCTATCAACTGAGAAGTGGATGAAAAAATGTATATACATACAGTGAAATAATGCTTGGAAATACAGTGAAATAAAATATTGATACATGCCACAACATGGAGAAACTTTGAAAACACTACACGAACTGAAATGAGCTATATACAAAAGACTACATATTGGCCGGGCGCGGTGGCTCAAGCCTGTAATCC
>NW_016809433.1:0-204 GCF_001698545.2 Rhinopithecus bieti
CTGATATTTTCTGTTACCAACTCATGTTGATGTCCACAATCTTCCATTTTTGTTTCCTTCCTTCCTTCCTTCCTTCCTTCCTTCCTTCCTTCCTTCCTTCCTTTTCTTTCCCTTTCTTTCTTTCCTTCCTTCCTTCCATCCTTCTTTCCTTTCTTCTTTTCTTTCTCTTGCCTTCCTGCCTTCCTTCCTTCCTTCCTTCCTTCC
>NW_016809434.1:0-738 GCF_001698545.2 Rhinopithecus bieti
CTGGGATTACAGGCTTGAGCCACCACGCCCGGCCTCCTTATAATCCTTTTACCAAAGGTATATTTTACTTTCCTTGTACACTTTGTACGTAAACATTTTGTTTTTTTTGAATAGTTTTACATTCAGGAGGCCTAGTTACTTTTAAATTACGCAACATTTCTTGCATAATTTTTTTATAACTTTTTTTCTTTCACAACTTTCGCTGACAATTCTTCAACATGCCTCAACTTTCTGACTGATTACAAACATTTCTTTCTGTAAACAACCAGTTAATTTATTTCAGGATAAGAGTTTACCATATAACATTCTTTTTACATAAATTCTGCCCTCCCTTCCCCCTCCTTTTTTTTTTTTTGAAGATGATAACCATTGTTTTCTAAAGTGAACTTCCTTTATGTCTGTGGACTAGACTGTCTAAGGCCAGAAAATTAGAAGTTACTATAATACATGTCACACTCTTAACTTTTAGCAAACTTTACTTTTACTGAAAACCTTGTAAGTTTGGGATTTCAATTATCCTTTGCTATTAATAAGACCTTGTTTAGTCCAAATTAACTTCGAATTGGTATAGATGACTTTTTTTTTTCCTTCAATTACGGGGAAGAACCATAGATCATTCTGTCCTCAAGGGAATTCCTCCTAAGTCTGGTTGGACCTTTGTATGGTAATTAAGATTTAGAGCCCCTGTTAGGAAACCTGCTGTGTTAAGGGAATTTTCAGGGTTAATGTTAAATCATC
>NW_016809435.1:0-629 GCF_001698545.2 Rhinopithecus bieti
CGTCCCGGGCGGGCTGGAAGCGCCAGGTGCCCGCGCGGCTCACGCAGTAGATGGCGCCGTCCAGGGCGGCGCAGCGGAAGGGCTGCAGGCCCGTGGGGGCGCCGGGGGGTCGCAAAGGCGCGGCACACGGGCTCCACTGCTTGGCCAGGCAGTGGTATCGGGACACGCTGACCCCGCCCGGCCCCGTCGCCTGCGCCTCGCCGCGGCTGCCGCTCAGGTCGAAGCGGTAGATGAAGCCGTCGAGAGCCACCATGTCGGCCGAGCGCTCGCGGCTGCTGCTGCACGGGCACTCCTGCCACTCGTCGCGCCGCGGGTCGTACTTGAGCAGGCGGTAGAAAAGCGAGCCCCCAGACACGTAGATCTCGCCGTGGCAGGTGGTGGCCTCGTGCGCCACGGCGAAGGCGCCCCGGGGCAGCGGCGCGACGGGGGCCCAGCGATCAGCGCGCGGGTCGTAGCGCTCCACGCTGAGCAGGCACTCGCCGCCCACGGCGTAGAGGTGGCCGTCCAGGGCCAGCAGCCGCAGCTGCGAGCGCGCCTGGCGCAGGGGCCTCACGGAGCTCCAGCTGTCTGTGGCCGGGTTGTAGCAGAAGACCTGGTCGGACGGGCGCGCGCGGCCGTCGGGGCCCGCG
>NW_016809436.1:0-7707 GCF_001698545.2 Rhinopithecus bieti
CTTATGTCCTGAATGGTATTGACTAGGATTTCTTCTAGAGTTTTTATGATTTTAGGTCTTATGTTTAAGTCTTTAATCCATCTTAAGTTAATTTCCGTATAAGATATAAGGAAGGGGTGCAGTTTCAGTTTTCTGCATATGGGTAGCCAGTTTTCCCAACACCATTTATTAAAAAGAAAATCCTTTCCCCATTGCTTGTTTTTATCAGCTTTGTCAAAGATCAGAGGGTTGTAGATGTGTGGCAAAATGCTGAGGCCTTTTTTCTGTTCCATTGGTCTATATAACTGTTTTGGTAACAGTACCATGCTGTTTTTGTTACTGTAGCCTTGTAGTATAGTTTGAAGTCAGATAGCATGATGCCTCGGGCTTTGTTCTTTTTTTTTTTTTTCTTAGGATTGTGGTGGCTATACACGTTTTTATTTTGGTTCCATATGAAGTTTAAAGTAGTTTTTTCTCTTTTTTTTAATTTTTTTTTTTTTTTTTTTTTGAGACAGAGTCTCGCTCTGTCACCTAGGCTGGCATGCAGTGGCACGATCTCCACTCACTGCAAGCTCCACCTCCCAGGTTCACGCCATTCTCCTGCCTCAGCCTCCTGTGTAGCTGGGACTACAGGCGCCACCGCACCCGGCTAATTTTTGTATTTTTAGTAGAGACGGGGTTTCACCGTGTTAGCCAGGATGGTCTCGATCTCCTGAACTTGTGATCTGCCAGTCTCAGCCTCCCAAAGTGCCGGGATTACAGGTATGAGCCACCGCGCCCAGCCAGTTTTTCTAATTCTGTGAAGAAAGTCAATGGTAGCTTGATGGAGATAGCACTGAATCTATAAATTACTTTGGGCACTATGGCCATTCTCACAATATTGATTCTTCCTATCCATGAGCATGGGAAGTTTTTCCATTTGTTTGTATCCTCTTTTATTTCCTTGAACAGTGGTTTGTAGTTCTTCTCGAAGAGGTCCTTCACATCTCTTGTAAGTTGTATTCCTAGGTATTTTATTGTCCTTGTAGCAATTGTGAATGGGAGTTCACTCATGATTTGGCTCTCTGTCTATTATTGGTATATAGGAATGCTTGTGATTTTTGCACATTGATTTTGTATCTTGACATTGCTGAAGTTGCTTATTAGCTTAAAGAGATTTTGGACTGAGAAAATGGGGTTTTCTAAATATACAATCACGTAACCTGCATGCAGAGACAATTTGACTTCCTCTCTTTCTATTTGAATACTTCTTCCTTTCCTTTCATTTGCTTTCCTTTCCTTTCCTTTCCTCTTCTTTCCCGTCCCTCCCTCCCTCCCTCCCTTCCTTCCTTCCTTCCTATCTTCCTTCCTTCCTTCCTTCCTTCCTTCCTTCCTTCCTTCCTCCCTTCCTTCCTTCCTTCCTTCCCTCTTTCCTTCCTCACTCTTTTTTCTCTTGCCTGATTGCCCTGGCTAGAACTTCCAACACTATGTTGAATAAGAGNTCCTTCCTTCCTTCCTTCCCTCTTTCCTTCCTCACTCTTTTTTCTCTTGCCTGATTGCCCTGGCCAGAACTTCCAACACTATGTTGAATAAGAGTGGTGACACAGGGCATCCTTGTTTCATGCCAGTCTTCAAAGGGAATGCTTCCAGCTTTTGCCCATTCAGTATGATATTGGCTGTGGGTTTGTCTTAAATAGCTCTTATTATTTTGAAATATGTTCCATCATTACTTACTTTGTTGACAGATTTTAGCATGAAGGGGTGTTGAATTTTATCCAAGGCCTTTTCTGCATCTATTGAGATAATCGTGTGATTTTAGTCATTGGTTCTGTGTAGGGAAAAGAGAGATCAGACTGTTACTGTGCCTATGTAGAAAGGGAAGACATAAGAAACTCCATTTTCACCTGTACCTTGAACATTTGCTTTGCCCTGAGATGCTGTTAATCTGTAACTTTGCCCCAACCTTGAGCTCACAGAAATGTATTTTGTATGGAATCAAGGTTTAAGGGATCTAGGGCTGTGCCTTCTTAACAAAATGTTTACAGGCAGTGTGCTTGGTAAAAGTCATCGCCATTCTCCAGTCTCGATAAACCAGGGGCACAATGCACAAAGCGGCAGGGACCTCTGCCCTGGCAAGCCGGGTATTTCCCAAGGTTTCTCCCCATGTGATAGTCTGAAATATGGCCTCGTGGGATGGGAAAGACCTGACTGTGCCCCAGCCTGACACCCGTGAAGGGTCTGTGCTCAGGAGGATTAGTAAAAGAGGAAAGCCTCCTCTTGCAGTAGAGATAGAAGGAGGCCACTGTCTCCTGCCTGCCTCTGGGAACTGAATGTCTCGGTATAAAACCCGATTGTACATGTGTTCAATTCTGAGCTAGGACACAAAACCGCCCTGTGGTGGGAGGCGAGACATGTTGGCAGCAATGCTGCTTTATTATTCTTTACTCCAGTGAGATGTTTGGGTGGAGAGATAAATAAATCTGGCCTACGTGCACATCCAGGCATAGTACCTCCCCTTGAACTTACTTGTGACACAGATTCCTTTGCTCACATGTTTTCTTGCTCACCTTCTCCCCACTATCACCCTGCTCTCCTACCTCATTCCTCTTGCTGAGATAGTGAAAATGGTAATCAAGAAATAATGAGGGAACTCAGAGACCGGTGCCAGTGCGAGTCCTCTGTATGCTGAGTGCCGGTCCCCTTGGCCTACTTTTCTTTCTCTATATTTTGTCTCTGTGTCATTTCTTTTCTCAGTCTCTCATCCCACCTGATGAGAAATACCCACAGGTATGGAGGGGCTGGCCCCCTTCTGTTTATGTGATGGATTACATTTATTGATTTGCGTATGTTGAACCAGCCTTGCATCTCAGGGATAAAGCTGACTTGATCATGGTGGACAAGCTTTTTGATGTGCTGCTGGATCCGGTTTGCCAGTATGTTATTGAGGATTTTCGCATTGATGTTCATCAGGGATATTGGCCTGAAATTTTCTTTTATTGTTGTGTCTCTGCCGGGTTTTGGTATCAGGATGATGCTGGCCTCATAAAATGAGTTAGGAAGGAGTCCCTCTTTTTCTATTGTTTGGAATATTTTCAGAAGAAATGATGCAGCTCCTCTTTGTACCTCTGGTAGAATTCAGCTGTGAATCCGTCTGGTCCTGGGCTTTCTTGGTTGGTAGGCTATTAATCAATGCCATAATTTCAGAACTTGTTATTGGTCTATTTAGGGATTCAACTTCTTCGTGGGTTAGTCTTGGGAGGATGTATGTGTCCAGGAATTTATCCATTTCTTCTAAATTTTCCAGTTTATTTGCATAGATCTGTTTATAGTATTCTCTGATGGGAGTTTGTATTTCTGTGGGATCAGTGGTGATTTCCCCTTTATTATTTTTTATTGTGTCTATTTGATTCTTCTCTATTTTTTTCTTAATTAGTCTGGCTAGAAGTATATCTACATTGTTAATCTTGAAAAAAAAAAAAACAGCTCCTGGATTCATCAATTTTTTTGAAGGGTTTTCACGTCTCCATCTCCTTCAGTTCTGCTCTGATTTAGTTATTTCTTGTCTTCTGCTAGCTTTTGAATGTGTTTGCTCTTGCTTCTCTGATTCTTTTAATTGTGATGTTAGGTTCTCAATTTTAGATCTTTCGTGTTTTCTCCTGTGGGCATTTAGTGCTATAAATCTCCTTCTAAACAATGCTTTAGTTGTGTCCCAGAGATTCTGGTACATTGTGTCTTCATTCTCCTTGGTTTGAAGAACTTCATTATTTCTACCTTAATTTCACTATTTACCCAGTAGTCATTCAGGAGAGGGTTGTTCAGTTTCCATGTAGTTGTGAGGTTTTGAGTGAGTTTCTTAATCCTGACTTCTAATTTGATTGCACTGTGGTCTGAAAGACTGTTATAATTTCAGTTCTTTTGCATTTGCTGAAGAGTGTTTTACTTCAAATTATTTGGTCAATTTTAGAATAAGTGTGATGTGGTGCTGAGAAGAATGTATATTCTGTTGATTTGGGGTGGAGAGTTCTGTAGATATCTATTAGGTCCACTTGGTATGGAACTGAGTTCAATTCCTGAATATCCTTGTTAATTTTCTGTCTTGTTTATCTTTCTAATATTGACAGTGGGATGTTAAAGTCTCCTACTATTAGTGTGTGGGAGTCTGAGTTTTTTTGGAGGTCTCTAAGAACTTGCTTTATGAATCTGGATGCTCCTGTATTGGGTGCATATATATTTAGGATAGTTAGTTCTTCTTGTTGTATTGATCCCTTTACCATTATGTAATGCCCTTGTCTCTTTTGATCTTTGTTGGTTTAAAGTGTATCTTATCAGTGACTAGGACTGCAACCTCTGCTTTTTTTTTTTTTTTTTTCTGCTTTCCATTTGCTTGGTAAAACTTCCTCCATCCCATTATGTGTGTCTTTGCATGTGAGATGGCTCTCCTGGATATAGCATACTGATGGGTCTTGACTCTTTATCCAAGTTGCCAGTTTGTGTCTTTTAATTGGGGCATTTAGTTCATTTACATTTAAGGTTTAATATTGTTATATGTGAATTTGATCCTGTCATTATAATGTTAGCTGGTTATTTTTCCTGTTAGCTGATGCAGTTTCTTCACAGTGTCGATGGTCTTTACAATTTGGTATGTTTTTTCAAGGGCAAGTACTGTTTTTTCCTTTCCATATTTAGTGTTTCCTTCAGGAGCTCTTTTAAGGCAGGCCTGATGGTGACAAAAATCTCTCAGCATTTGTTTGTCTGTAAAGGATTGTATTTCTCCTTCACTTGTGAAGCTTAGTTTGACTGGATGTGAAATTCTGGGCTGAAAATTCTTTTCTTTAAGAAAGTTGAATATTGGCCCCCACTCTCTTCTAGCTTGTTGGATTTCTGCAGAGAGATCTGCTGTTAGTCTGATGGGCTTCCCTTTGTGGGTAACCCAGCCTCTTTCTCTGGCTCCCCTTATCATTTTTTCCTTCTTTTCCACTTTGCTGAATCTGATGATTATGTATGTGTCTTGGGGTTCCTCTTCTTGAGGAGTATCTTTGTGGCGTTCTCTGTATTTCCTGAATTTGAATATTGGCCTGTCTTGCTGGATTGGGGCAGTTCTCTTGGAAAATATCCTGAAAAGTGTTTTCCAACTTGGTTTCATTCTCCCTGTCGCTTTCAGGTACACCAGTCAAACGTAGGTTTGGTCTTTTCACATAGTCCCATATTTCTTGGAGGCTTTGTTCATTCCTTTTCATTCTTTTTTCTCTAAACTTGACTTCACACTTTATTTAATTAAGTTGATCTTCAAACTCTGATATCCTTTCTTCTGCTTCATCGATTCGGCTATTGATACTAGTGTATGCTTCATGAAGTTCTTGTACTGTGTTTTTCAGCTCCATCAGGTCATTTATGTTCTGCTCTAAACAGGTCATTCTAGTTAGCAATTCATCTAACCTTTTTTTCAAGGTTCTTAGCTTCTTTGCATTGGGTTAGAACATGCTCCTTTAGCTCAGAGGAGTTTGTTATTACCCGTCTTCTGAAGCCTACTTCTGTCAATTCATCAAACTCATTCTCCATCCAGTTTTGTTTCCTTGCTTGTGAGGAGTTGTGATCCTTTGGAGGAGAAGAGGCATTCTGGTTCTGGGAATTTTCAGCCTTTCTGTGCTGGTTTTTCCTTATCTTCATGGATGTATCTATTTTTGGTCTTTGATGTTGGTGACCTACGGATGGGGTTTCTGTGTGGGCATCCTTTTTGTTGATGTAGATGCTATCCTTTTCTGTTTGTTAATTTTGTTGATGTTGATGCTATCCCTTTCTGTTTGTTAGTTTTCCTTCTAACAGGCCCCTTTGCTGCAGATCTGCTAGAGTTTGCTGGAGGTCCACTCCAGACCCTTTTTGCCTGGGTATCATCAGAAGAGTCTTCAGAACAACAGAGATTGTTTCCTGTTCCTTCCTCTGGAAGCTTTGTCCCAGAGGGGTACCCATCAGATGCCAGCCAGAGCTCTCCTATATGAGGTGTCTATTGACCCTTGCTGGGAGAAGTCTTCCAGTTAGAAGGCATGGGGGTCAGGGACCCATTTGAAGAGGCAGACTGTCCCTTAGCAGAGCTTGAGCGCTGTGCTGGGAGATACGCTGCTCTCTTCGCAGCCGACAGGCAGGAACCTTTAAGTTCAGCCTGAAGCTGCTTCCACAGCCGCCCCTTCCCCCAGGTGCTGTGTCCCAGGGAGATGGGAGTTTTATCGATAAGCCCCTGACTGAGGCTGCTGCTTGTCTTTCAGAGATGCCCCGCCCAGAGAGGAGGAATCTAGAGAGGCAGTCTGGTTACAGTGGCTTTGCCAAGCTGCTGTGGGTTCCTCCCAGTTTGAACTTCCCAATGACTTTGTTTACACTGTGAGGGGAAAACTGCTTATTTAAGCCTCAGTAATGGCAGATGCCCCTTCATCTACCAAGCTTGAGCATCTCAGGTCGACTTCAGACTGCTGTGCTGGCAGCGAGAATTTCCAGACAGTGGATCTTAGCTTGCTGGGCTCCATGGGGGTGGGATCCACTGAGCTAGACCACTTGGTTCCCTAGTTTCAGCCCCTTTTCCAGGGGAGTGAGAGGTTCTGTCTCGCTGGCATTCCAGGTGCCTCTGGGGTACAAAAACAACAGAAACAACAACAACAACAAACTCCTGCAGTTAGTTTGGTGTCTGCCCAAACAACTGCCCAGTTTTGTGCTCAAAATGCAGGGCCCTGGTGGCATAGGCACCCGAGGGAATCTCCTGGTCTGTGGGTTGTGGAGACCATGGGAAAAGCATTATATCTGGGCGGGAGTACACCGTTCCTCAGGGCACAGTCCCTCACGGCTTCCCTTGGCTAGGGGAGGGAGTTCACTGACCCCTTGTGCTTCCTGGGCGAGGTGGACTTCCAGCAAACCCCACCCTGCTTCAGCTTGCCCTCTTTGGGCTGCACCCACTGTCTAACCAGTCCCAGTGAGATGATCATGTACTTCAGAAATGCAGAAATCACAGGCCTTCTGCCTTGATCTTGCTGGTAGCTGCACACCGGAGCTGTTCCTATTCGTCCGTCTTGCCAGCCACCTCTTTTTTTTCTCTTTCTTTTCAGATGGAGTCTTGCTCTGTCACCAGGCTGGAGTGCAATGGTGTGATCTCGGCTCACCTCAGCCTCCGCCTCTCAGGTTCAAGTGATTCTCCTGTCTCAGCCTCCCGAGTAGCTAGGACTATAGGCAGGCACCACCACACCCAGCCATTTTTTGTATTTTTAGTAGAGATGGGGTTTCATCATGGCCAGGATGGTCTCAATATCTTGACTTCGTGATCTGCTTGCCTCAGCCTCCCAAAGTGCTGGGATTAGAGACTTCAGCTACAGGACCTGGCCTAAACCAAGAAAAGGGGTCACACATTGTGGCTCAAGCCTGTAATGCCAGCACTTAGGGAGGCTGAGATGGGAGGATCACTTGATTTCAGCAATTCCAGACCATCTTGGCCAACGCCGTGTAACTCCGTCTCTACTAAAAATACAATATATATGTGTGTGTGTATATATATATATATTAACCAGGCATAGTGACACACGCCTGTAGTCCCAGCTATTCAGGAGGCTGAGGCAGGAGAATCACTTGAACCCAGGAGGTGGAGGCTGCAGTGAGCCAAATTCCTGCCACTGCACTCCAGTTTGGGTGACAGAGGGAGACCCTGTGTCAAAAAATATATATGTATAAAAAATAAAATAAAAATAAATAAATAATAAATAAAATAAAATAAAA
>NW_016809436.1:9803-77234 GCF_001698545.2 Rhinopithecus bieti
CATAGTATTTTACATATGATAATAATGTACATTTTCTTTAATTTTTATAAATCTGAGTACTATCTCCATAATGCATTAGTGCTATTTGTTGTGGTAGGTGAGAGGGTAAATGTGTATTTACTAAGCATGTAAATAGAGGCCACATATTTATTAAAGCTTATAATGTAAAGATAAGATATATATATATGTATATAACAGTGACAAAGAAATTTGAAATTAAGCAAAGTAAGACTATATGGGAAACAAAGATACACTTAAAGCTTTGGTGACAAATTCAGGGTAATTAAAGAAGTTTTTGACATTTGTGACACTATCACAGTTTAATCTAAGAAATTGTCTTTTTCAGTATGACTCTCTTAGACCTTAGGTTCTTAGACATTCAGTACACAATATTTTCTACACAAATGCTTTGATTATTATGAAAATAGGATTTGAATTTTGAAAGTATCTATGACAATTTATTAATTAGTTTTAAGCCCTTTACAAGGAAGAAGAGTGTTGAGCTGGGTTTGGAACCAGGAATAATTTTTTTTTGTTCACCAGCTGACAGGTTTACAAAATTCATCTTAGAGTCTTTGCTGGCATCCCCATGATGCCTTTCTATAGTGGAGCAGAGTTTACATCGACTCTGGGGTATTAGCACATGATGAAGGTAATCTGTTTCCTAAGCTGAAGCTCACAAACAAAGCAGTTAAATCCCCATTACAAATGGCTATATTGGGACTCATTACACTTTTCATAGGCCTGGATATTTTTGTTTCCTAGTCACTAAAACATTTATATAGGGCAATGAAATGTTCATAGAACCTGAGCAAATTCGTTTAACGAAGAATGAGATACATTGCTTTGAAAGATAATTTTTTTTCCAAAAGTAAGAATATAATTTAAGGACCAATGAATTAATGGAGCAATAAAAAATAAACACTGCCTTCACCCAGCCTATTATTGAAAACGGGGTAGAAACATTGTCTTGAAATGATACTTATTTTGCCAAACATTTAATTTACTTATTTAACAAACCTTGATTGAATTTCTACCATGTGCCTGGCTCTGTGTGAGAAGCCACAATAAGAAAGTGAATACATGATACCAGCCTCTGAATTTAGTCCAGCAAAAGAGAAAGCTCATAAATACTTTCAAAAAATAATGTGATACATTCAAAAAAAAAAAAATAAGTAACCGGAATAAGTTGATTTTGTGTTGTTAACAAACACAAAATCTCATTGTGGTTTTGATTTGCATTTCCTGAATGGTTAGTAATTTTGAGCATTAATTTTTCATATTGTTGGCTATTTGTATACCTTCTTTTGAGAAATGTCTAATCAAGTCCTTGGCAACGTTTTAACAGGATGATGATGATGATGATGATGATGATGATTGCTGTTGAGTTGTTTGAGTTCCTTGTATATTCTTGACATTACAAGACATTCAATTCTGAATAGTTTGTGAATATGTTCTCCCATTCTACAGGTTGTCTGTTCATTTGTTGATTATTTTCTTTGCAGAGGCCTTTTAGTTTAATATAACGTCATTTGTCTACTTTTGTTCTTGTTGACTATGCTTTGGAAGTCTCAGTCATAAAATTCTAGCCTAGACCAATGTCCTAAAGCTTTTCCCTTATGTTTTCTTCAGGTAGTTTTATAGTCTGGGCACTTACATTTAAATGGCTAATACATTTTGAGTTGATTTATGAACATGGTGCAATGTAGGAGTCTAGTATCATTTTTCTGCATACAGATATCCAATTTTCCTAGCACTATTTATTGAAGTAAGTGTCCTTTCCCCACTGTATGTTGTCAAAAATCAAATGGTTGTAAATACATGGATTTATTTCTGGGTTTTTTAAAAATAATGTTTCATTGGTCTAGTTGTCTGCTTTCATACCAATTTTATAATTTTTTTGTTACTATAGCTTTGACATATATTTTGAAGACAAAAGATAGTGTAATGTCTCCAGATTTGTTCTTTTTACTCAATATTGCTTTGAATATGAAGGATCTTTTGTAGTTCCTTATGAATTTTAAGAAATATTAAAAATAGCAAATGCTGGAAAGGATATAGAGAAAAGGGAATTCTTATACATTGTTGATGGGAATATAAATTAGTACAGCCACTATGGAAAAAAGTGTAAAAGTTTCTCAGAAAATGGAAAGTAAAACTACATATGAGCCAGCAATCCCACTACTGGCCTTTTATCCAAAGGAAAGACAATTAGTATATCAAAGAAATATCAGCATCGCCATGTTTATTGCAGCACTATGCACAATAGCTAGGATATGGAATCAATCTAAGTATTCATGAACAGATAATAGATTTAAAAAACCATAGTATGTATACACAACAGAATACTATTCAACCATGAAAAAAAAATCCTGTCATTCACAACAACATAGATAAGCCTAAGCCTGGAGGACACTATGTTAAGCAAAATGTGCCAGGCACAGAAGGGTAAATACTGCATGTTCTCACAGATATGTGGAAGATAAAAAGTAATATTACGCTCACAGAAGTAGAAGGTGTAATTGTGAGTATTAGAAACAAGGAAAAAAGGGAGGATGAGGGGATGGGAGGAGGTTCGCTAATAACCACAAAATTACAACTCGATAGAAGGAATGAGTTCTGGTGATCTGCAGCACTGTTGGGTACATAGGATTAGTTGTAATTTATTGTGTATTCTCAAAAAGCTAGAAAAAAAGAATTCTGAGTGTTTACAACACAAAAAAAAATGATAACTAAATAGATGCAATAAAAAATGGCAAAGGAGATATCACCACTGACTCCACAAAAATGCAAACTACAATCAGAGAATACTATAAACATCTCTATGCAAATAAACTAGAAAATCCAGAATAAATGAATAAATTCCTGGACACATACACCCTCCCAAGACTAAATTGGAAAAAAGTCGAATTCCTGAATAGAACAATAACAAGTTCTGAAATTGAGGCAGTAATTAATAGCAGCCAACAAACACATGAAAAAAAGCTCAACATCACTGATCACTAGAGAAATGCAAATCAAAACCACAATGAGATACATCCCACAACAGCCATAAAGGTGATTATTAAAAAGTCAAGAAACAAGAGATGCTGGTGAGGCTGTAGAGAAATAGGAACCCTTTTACACTGTTGGTGGGGATGTAAATTAGTCCAACCATTGTGGAAGACAGTGTGGTGATTCCTCAAGGATCTAGAACCAGAAATACCATTTGACCCAGCAATCCCATTACTGGGTATACACCCAAAGGAATATAAATTATCCTACTATAAAAACACATGAACATGTATGTTTATTGTAGTACTATTCACAATAGCAAAAACATGGAACCAAACCAAATGCTCATCAGTGATAGACTGGATAAAGGAAATGTGGTTCATTCACACCATAGAATACTATGCAGCCATAAAAAGGAATGAGATCATGTCCCTTGCAGGGACATGGATGAAGCTGGAAGACATAATCCTCAGCAAATTAACACAGGAACAGAAAACCAAACACTGCATGTTCTCACTTATAAGTGGGAGTTGAACAATGAGAACACATGCATACAGGGAAGGGAAGATGACACACTGGGGTCTGTCGGGGGATGGGAGATAAGGGGAGGGAGAGCCTCCAGACAAATAGCTAATGCATGTGGGGCTTAAAGTCTAGGTGACATGTTGATTGGTGCAGCAAACCACCATGGCGCACATATACCTATGTAACAAATCTGCACGTTCTGCACATGTATCCCAGAACTTAAAGAATAAATAAACTAATTAATTAATTAAATTAAAGAAAAATTTAAAAAATTCTTTCTAGATAGATAAAAAAGGACATACATGCAACCGATGATCATATTTAAAAAGGCTTAACATCACTGATCATGTGAGAATTGCAAATCAAAACCACAATGACATGGCATCTCACAACCAATCAGAATGGCTATTATTAAAAAGTCAAAAATTGACAGATGCTGGTGAGGTTGCAGAGAAAAGGGAATGCTTATACACTGCTGGTGGGAATGTATATTAGTTCTGCCATTGTGGAAAGCAGTTTGGCAATTTATCAAGGAACTTAAAACAAAATTACTATTTGACCCCACAATCCCATTATTGAGTATATACTCAAAGGAATATAAATCATTCTACTATAAAGACACATTCATACATATGTTTATCACAATCCTATTCACAATAGCAAAGACCTGGAATAAAGCTAAGCGCACATCAACAATAGACCAGATAAAGAAAGTGTGGCATAAATACACCATAAAATATCACACAGCCATAAAAAAGAATGAGATCATGTCTTTTGCACCAACATGGATGGAAGTGGAGACCATTATCCTAAGCAACCTAATGCAAGAACAAAAGCCAAATACCATATATTCTAATGTCTAAGTGGAAACTAGGCACTGAGTACACACATGGACACAAAGAAGGAAATAACAGATACCAGGGCCTACTTCCGGGTGAAGGGTGGGGAAAGGGTGAGGATTGTAAAACTACCTATGAGGTCCTATGCTTATTACCTCGGTGATGAAAGAATCTGTACACCAAGCCCCTATGACATTCAATTTGGCTACATAACAAACCTGCACATGTACCCCCTGAATCTAAAATAAAAGTTATAAAAAAAGATAACTATTTAAGGTGATGAATATTCTAATTACCCTCGTTTGATCAATACACATCGTATACACATAGCAGTCTGTATATGTACAATTTTTATGGCTCAACCAAAGTAAAAGGAAAACAAAGAATAGGTAAAAAATGCCTAATGTGAAAAGAGAAAATGGGTTGTTCAGAGAGTAGTTAGAATGTGGTAAATGGCAAAGTCTTGGGCGGAAGAAGAAAGCCTTATAAATATATAGACTTATGTTTGCCAAGTATAACGAGAGAAGAGTTTCTGTTTGAAATTTCACTTTAAATTCAGAATATAGGCTTTCTGACAGCAATAAACATAGCTTCTAAGTGGTGTCTAATGTGACAACCTTTCTTATCTCATTTTCTCCTTACTAGGCCAAAAGTTTATCTTTAAAATGGAAAAGAAAACACTTATGGAAACATGAAAATAATATTGATATTGTACTTTTAATAATGAAATTGCATACAAATTCATTATATATAATCATTACAGATAGATATACATATAGATACAGATATTCATTTATAAATCGTTATTGGGCATTCTATTATGATAGCTGAAAATGTGTTTATAAAATGATCCATTTCTGCAGTATAGTATCCATATTTAGTTAACAGTGCTCTAGGATCAGAAACAGTATTGACTTTTATAAATTTAAGTCAGATGACTAAAGTATAGCTTACCTGTCACTGAGCACTTATATGCTATGTTTCTTCTAAAAATATTAGGCATATGCTGTCTTTGTTCAGGCCTCAATACTCTTTAAAAAGGAAATTGTATTATTTTGTAAATAAAGACAAGGAGAGACTATGTCACTTGACTAAGGTTAAAATGATAAAATTTGGTAGACATAAGCCTCAAACTGTAGTAAGCTAATTCCAAGGCCCTCTCAATTAAACATACTCAATTTTTTTCTGAATAATAATTATTATGGATTTTATTGAAAAGTTGGGTTTATCAGTAACTTGATTGCCCAAAATTTTTTATTTACAGCAATGAATATTTCCTACCACTTGCCCATGAGGTTAGAGTAGTCTTCCATTTATCTGAATTATGGATTATATTGCATTATCTTTTGGGGGGATTTCAAATTTATTCACTTTGCTATTATCTTTATTGGACATTTGCTTTCTTTAACATACAACAAAAGAATTTCTTGTGAATCCAGTGTGTAGCAAATATCTGTAGTAAGAGAATAAGTAATTATTAGATGTTAGTTGACTGCCCAAAATAATACTGGTGAGTGAATGGGTGAACTCAAAAGTAAAGCCATCCTTTTCCTTAAGAAACTAAATTAATGGGGTCCATTATCAGGACACAGAGGTTCTCTGTTTCATTGAAAGTTTATTAGAAAACACCATTGTTCCCTGAAGAGCAAAAAGAACAAAGCTAGAGGGATCACACTACCTGACTTCAAAATATACTACAAGTTATAGTAATCAAAATAGCATGCTACTATCATAAAAACAGACAGATAGTCCAATGAAACAGAAAAGAGAACCCAGAAGTAAATCCACACAGCTACAGTCAATTGATTTTTGATAAAGTTGTCAAGAAGACATTAGTGGGGAAAGAACAGTCTCTTCAGTAAAGTGTGTTGAGGCAATTGGATATCTACATGCAGAGGAATTAAATTATATCCTTATCTCCACCATAAAAATGATCTCAAAATAAATTAAACACTTAAATATAAAACCTGAAACTGTAAAAACTAGAAGAAAAAATAGAGGAAAAGTTCCACGACATTGGCCTAGGCAATTTTGGGGGGGTATGATCCCTAAAATGCAGGCAATAAAGCAAAAATAGAAAAATGGGATTGCATGATATGAAATAGCTTCTGCATAGCGAAGGAAACAATCAACGGAATGAAGAGACAACCTACAAAATGAGAGAAAATATTTGCAAACTGTATATCTGAAAAAGGACATTCAAAATATATAAGGAACTCAAACAACTCAATAATAAGAAAAAAAAAATTTTAAATGCATCCAAAACATAAATAGAATCTCTCAAAAGAAGACAAACACCCAACAAGTATATTAAAAATGCTCAAAATCAAGAATCATCAAAGAAATGCAAATTAAAACCACAAAGCACTAAAACTTCACACCTGATAGAATGATTGTTATCAAAAAGACAAAAGATAGGTGTTGGAGATGATGCGGAGAAAAGACAACACTTGTGCTGTTAGTGAGAATGTAAATTAGTGCAGTCATTTTAGAAAATAGTATGGAAGTTCCTCAGAAAATTAATAATAAAGCTGCTGTATGAACCAGTAATTCCACTTCTGGATGTATATCCAGATAAGATAAAAGCAGTATGTCAAAGAGATATCTGCAGTTACATGTTCATTACAGCATTATTCGTAATAGCCAAGATACGGAATCAACCTCAATATACATTACCTGATGAATGGATAAAGAAAATATGGTATATAGAAACAATTGAATACTATAAAACCTTTAAAAAAGAAGAAAATCCTGTCATTTGCAACAGCATGGTTAAGCCTGGAGGACATTATGCTAAGTGAAACAGCCAGGCTCAGAAAGACAAATATTATGTGATCTCACTTACATGCAGAATTTTTAAAAAGTGAGCTTCTAGAAGTAGAGAGTAAAATGTAAAATGGTGGATACCAGAGGCTGAGGGAAAGGAGGTTGGGAAGATAATGGTCAAAGGATACAAAATTTCAGCTTCCTAAGAGGAATAATACAGGATTCTACTGTATAACATAGTGACTATAATTAATAACAATGTATTGTATTCTTGAAAATTGATAACAAAGACTTTTAAGTGTTCTCACCTCATACACAAAATACGTATGTGAAGTAATTTATCTGTTATAGCTCAATTTAGCCATTCCACAAAGCATACATATTTAAAACATGTTGTACATTATAAATATGTACAATTTTGTCCATTTTAAGTAAATGAATAAACAAATAAGTAGGCATATCTCATCTCAGCCAGCTTTAAAAAAGACTATATCATTAATATAATTATCATCACTCTGTTTGTGCCTGGCCAACATCCATAACCTTTGGTGGGATAACAGCACCACAAGTTTTCCTCTGTGGAATGACCAGTATCTTCTTTCAAGCATGATTATTGGGGGTATCAATCAAATAATCTTATCCTCCTATGAGCATGTAGCCTGAGCTAGGCCAATAAGTTGCTTCCTTCCAGAAATATGAATATTGAGCAAAGTTATTCCAGGATGAAAAATGGAGATGATTTAATCCCAGTGACAATTCACTTAGGAATCTTTTTTACTCTTCACCTCCTGGAGTCCTCATGATTACTAACCTTTCAGGAGCATTCTTTCTTTAGTTTATCGTTTATCTATGAGAAACCATGACACTTACAATAAAACTACTTTTGCTTAAATGACCAGAGTTGTATCCTGTGGATTTCAACCAAGGAACCCTTACTAATCCAATAACCAACAAATATTTGTAAATGGATGCTGTAAATTATCTCTCGGTCAATGTCAAAAGTCAGTTTTTTTTGTTTGTTTGTTAATATTTAGAGAATTAATTTACTTGTGTTGGCAAAATAAACCAGGTGAATAATGTTTCCAACCTAGTGGATTTGAAACTAATTTGAAGATTTCTTCTTTTACAAAACTCTAATTGTAGCAACAAAATAAACTCACTACTTTTCATGAGTAGCCTACTGCAAAGTATACTAATGAGAAATTTTTAAGACGATTATTGTACCTTTTAATCTCTATAAAGAGTAGTAGTATAACAAATAGAGAGGTGTTTTCTGAAAACTCAGGCCATAAGTATAAAAACAGGTAAATTCAGAGAAGTTGCTTTGTTTACCAATGCCCTCAGAGTTCTTTGCTTGTCTTGGACTGGTCCTAGAGATCCAAAGTGTCCTTAGGGACATGCTACTACTCTTCTGGAAATATCCAAGAACCTGACAGCATAAGGGAAGGTCTTTATTTTTAGTTTTGAGGTGGAGTTTCCCTCTGTCGCCCAGACTGGAGTGCAGTGGCTCAAACTCGGCTCACTGTGACCTCCGCCTCTGGGGTTCAAGCAATGCTCAGCGTCTAGAGTAGCTGGGATTACAGGCGCCTGCTACGGCGCCTGGCTAATTTTTGTATTTTCAGTAAAGATGGGATTTCAACATGTTGGCCAGGCTGATCTCAAACTCCCAACCTCAGGTGATCCGCCCGCCTCAGTCTCCCAAAGTTCTGAGATTACAA
Organism: Rhinopithecus bieti; assembly: GCF_001698545.2. Classification (NCBI taxonomy): domain Eukaryota; kingdom Metazoa; phylum Chordata; class Mammalia; order Primates; family Cercopithecidae; genus Rhinopithecus; species Rhinopithecus bieti. The sequence goes on from NW_016809436.1 coordinate 18,646, forward strand.
GCATGAGTCACCGCGCCCGGCGAGAACGCCTTAAATAGATTGCTGACTACAGTGGAGGAGGGGCCATAACAAGTTTTATGATGTGCTAGTATAAGAACTAAACATCACTAAACATCAGGATAACTTAGTTTGTGTACTAGTCTTACCATAAATTAACTGCCTGAGCTAAAGCATATAATTTCAGCTGTTCTGTGTCACCTCTCCTTTTGTCAACAGAAGATATTGAATTAAGATTAAATACTCTGTCCTGCCTTCAATTCTTTGAGATTGTGCTTTCTACATCCATTTACTCATCATTCATCTATTTAATCACATGGTTAAGAAACAACTTTATTGAGTGGCTCTTTTACATGATGCAAGGGGAATAGTTGCCCAAAAATAGGTAAATTAGGAGATCATTTACTAACAGGAGTGGAGGGAAAAGTAATTATAAATAAACCTTATAAGACATTAAAATAAAAAAATTAAAAGTAAGAGAAGAATGATAGGGTGCTTGGAAGTGAGAACTACTAACTTTCATTGAATAAGAGTGGGGGATCAAAGATGATTTTAAAATAAAATAAACCATGAGAAGCATGGTATATAGAAGAGACTGCTAAGAAGTCTATACAACTGCAACATAGAAGGAGCCTAGAAGTGAAGACAAATAGGAAAACGTGGGAGGGAGCATTTTATAAATGGTCTTGCATTCTATGCCAAGGAGTTTACACTTAAGCATCTACTTAAAGACTTGGAATCTTCTAGCTACCGCAGAAATATTTCCCCAAATGAATTTTTTCCTGTTTATTTAATATTATCAAAACTCATTCACATGATGATCACATTTTACCTCATCTAGCTCCTCCTATATCATTAATCCATCCCCTCTTCTATATTCCAGTCTAACTTGTGTAGTTTTGTCATTTTTTAACCTGTATTCTACAGTTTTTTCAGAGGGAAAATATACCATAGTATTGTAGGCAAGGTTGAGAACTATTGCTCTACATGAATCCAACTTCTCTTTATCTATTTATTATAGAAAGAAGTTTCTTGTCCTAAAGGCAATTTCTCCATTTCTTTGTTATTCTGTCCTCTTTTGTCTTTTGTTAGGAAACATACACTATTGATGACTCATGTCTCTCAAATGTACAGAGAACTTTTCCTCCCATGTAAATACTGCTCATTATCATGTACTTGTTTTCAGTCCCTCAAGTTCTGCTTCTACTCCTATCAATCCACTGGAACAACTTTAGCTGAGGCTACCATTTTATACCCAATGGATATAGTTTATTATTTATATAATTTGAACTCTCAGCAGCATTGTAGACTTTTAACCACTCTCTCCTCTTAATTTTTGTGTTGCCATACACTCTTAGTTTTCTTTCTACCTCTGTAGTGGCTTTTACTGTCCCTTACATCATCTTTTTCTACCATATTCTACAAGGGTGGAATTCTTCAATGGTCACCAAAGGCTCTCTTTTCTTTTTCCTCTATCGCTCCTTGGGCAATTTCAGTTAAGACCATATGACTTCAATTATATGCAGCCAAACTGTGATCTTCAACACAAATCTCTCCTCTGTGTTTCAAATACATTTTTAGTTGTCTCCTTGACATTTCATGAAAGTCTCAAATACAATGCAAGTACTACATATCCAAAAATTTGCTTATCACAATTTTTTTTCAAGCTTTATCATCTTACTTTCTCACCTCAGTAATCAAGAGCACCATGCATGCAGTTATTTAACCAGAAGCCTAATTCCAAGCAAAGGATTCATTTGTTTGTCAATTTCTTATATGGAGACCATTTTTGGAGGACTCTGAATTCTGAGATCCAGAAAGATTCAGCTTATGACTATAGTATCTGCTAAAGTCACTATTTCTTTATGTATGCTGCATCCTTAGGTATAGGAGTACTACCTTATTCCACTCTATACCCAAAAGTATGCCTAGCCTAAAAAAGAGCTAGGATTAGTCGTCAACAAAAATTGTTAAATGGCTGGTTATTATAAAAGTAGTGTGAGAGTCCTCATTATGTGAGAATAACCCTTAGAATATATCAGTGCCATTGACTGGGCTAAATTCCCTGGCTTTAGCAAGGAGTTTCATAAAGTAGCAGGATTGTGTTAGTCAGACTGTCACTATAGGCTTCCTGAATTTCCTCATGGAGGAAAACATCAATGGATACTTCTATTGCCTCAGACTTTATCATTTACTATTTTTTACACAGTTATTTGATAAACTCAGTCATTCTTCCAATTTTATCATTACATGTTATATAAATAAATACATTATTTTTATTCCATAATTTCAAAATTTTCTCAGTAAGCACGAGCCAAAGAGCAAATGGAGATATTTTGTGGCCAGCATAGGCCTGATAAAGATTTCTGCAAGGAGAAAGATATGTTTGGCCCCTTACTAAGAAAAAAAAAATGAAGATCACAGAAGGGTCTGTTATCATAGATGTTGATTTTGAAGATATTTATTTTAATATTGAGATAAATACATCCATAGAATTTTCATAAACAAAAATTATATGAAGGATGAAATGTGAGATATATTTAGCTTTATCGTTATGTGCATTTTTCCCATAGCTAACTGCTAAGACGTTGTGGAAGAAATGAGTTGACTATTAATTTTTTCACATGGGACTAAAACCTAGACTTACATTAATATATTGTCTTCTGCATGAGGTCTAAATCTCTAAGCTGCAAAAGATTGGGAGTTTAATTAAATTGTTGTTGTAAATTTATGTGGTACTAGGACTACTTTTTCATAGTACATAAAAAAAGATACAACAGATAGTGCTAGCCTATTTCTCTGACTTGGTCTTCGAATCCTCATCAGCATTAAACTGTAAGTATGAGTATAATTTCCACTCAGTCAGCCTAGAAGGTGAGGGTGTATTTCATTCTCTTTACTAAAGTCATGTCTATATTATTCATTGTTGTGTATATCCATCAATAAAATACTAGGAAATATTTCAAGTCTGACAGTTGTATGCTACACAAATACACAGGGATTTCAACCTTTTAACTGCATGCATTTACGTTTTTAAAGTTACCAACTAATAGTATATTTTCTTTCCTGAAATGGTTATGTTCAACAATTTTCAGTTCAATCTGTTATGCGGATGCATAAATATTGCTCTTACTGATTAGTGTTTGAACGTCTAATACCTTATGGTTGCTACATGTCTCCCCATTAAAATATATATCATAATAATTATAAAAGCAAACTCTTAGTAGTTGTTACATTCACAATTTGTACATTTCACTTCATGAATGATTCTCTAGAGAAAAGGGATATGTTTTATTCTTTGAGTAACCAACCAATGGCTCATGGTGGATAAGGGAGGTAGTGGTTACTTTTTACCAAGAAGAATTTAATTACTCACATTAAGGCCTCCTATATGCCAGGAATTACAGCAGGCATTTATTAGCAATGTGTTTGTAATTAAATATTATTTGCACAAAGTATTCTATAAAGATCGTTTTTAAATAATGTTTTCAAGTTAAATTCCAGAAGCACAGAAGGGAAGGAAGATACTCATATGAGTACTGAAAAGTTTGCATCTATTCATCTTCGCAAAGCTGAAATTTCATGCGTGTAGGTCATGAAATACATATGTGTGTTTGTGTATGTCTCTGTGTCTGTGTGTATATTTACAATTGGAAAAGCACATATAAATATCAAATTCAGTTCTCTGTTCATGTCAGAAAAATGTAAGAAACTTCTCTAATGTCATATTATTGTTAACTTATATCTTCATTTATTCATTTGACAAATATTTATTGAACATGTATCAGCTATTATAAATTCTTCTGGACATTGGGCATAGAGCAGTTAGCAAGATAGTTTTGTTCCCTGTTCTCTCAGTTTGTATTCTACGAAGTGACAGTAAAAGTTAAAAAATCAAATAATAACTAAATGTCAAAATGACTAAATGATAAAATGTCAAAGAATAATTTTAAGACACTTTGCTAGTTGCAGCCAAAGTTTACTCATATCTGAAGGAGATAAGTGATGTAAAGATAATTTCTTCAAATAAAAACAGAGTTTATAAAGCTAAATCCGCAGATAATTTTAGTTTTCTTTCCCTTGGTTAAGCTGATTGACTGAAAGTTATCGAGAAGAACAGTTTTCCCTTGAAGAAGCTAAGCTTTCAGAAAAGTCACTTGTAGCTATTTGTGGGTTAAAATATATATGTGTGTGTGTGTGTGCGTATACATATATATATGTGTGTGTATATATATATATACTTGAAATGTTACCTGTGGAATGTAAGTGATGTGCTCTTCTCAGTGTTATCACTGCAACTGCCTTCCTTTCGTGCTTTGACTTTATTTAGCCCGGATCTGGACCTTTACCCACATTAGGACTGTTTAGACATTCCTTTAGTCAACTCAACTCTAGTATTTTACTAAATGTTAGGAAAAAAACATCCACAGATAATAAATAGGATAATACATAACAGTTTAATTGGGATTATAGCAAAAATATGGAATTCAAAACTCAATAAATTTCACAAGATTAGCAGAAAAGAAATAATACGATCATCTCTGTAAATGCAGAAAAAGACAACATTCAAAATTCATTTGGATAAAAAATTATTGGTAAACTACAAAAATAAAGAGTATCTGCAAAAAAAATTTACAAAAAACCCTATACTTTTCTCATGATACTGGGAATGCCTCCATCACTAATGTACTCAATGTTCAAACCAGAGGAAGAAATGATGGAAGGAGAGAAGAGAGGAGAAGAAAGGGGACACAGAAAAGGAAGGAGGAGGAGAGAGTGAAGGAAGAGAAGAAAGAAAGAAAGGAGATTAAATACTGAGGAAAAAAGCAAAGCTTTCATTACTTGTAAATTATAGGATTATATCTTAGAAAATTAAAAGAATCCATAAAGTATTAGACTATAAATAAATTGTTACTGCACACGAGGTCAAAATACAAAATACATTACACACATTTTGTATGTATTTGTATATGTTTGCATGTATATCTGTAAATACACACATACCAGCATTAAGCAAAAATAAATTTAAAACATGATGTCATTTAAAATTGCACAAAAATATTGAATATCTGGGAATATAGCAAACAAAAGACGTGTATGATTACCATTCTGAAATTATAAAACATTACTGGGAGAAATAAAAAAGACATAAATTAATGGAACAGGACACATGCTTCTGTGTTAGAAGACAATATTATAAAGATAAAATTTCCCACTGTCAATTAATCTATTCATTCAACATAAAGGCAATAAAATTTCTAACAAATTTGGGAAATATTTTGTAGAAATTGACAAACTGATTCTAAATTTTATGTGAAAATACAACTGACTTTGAAAAGCCCTCAAATAACTACTGTGACATCAAAGAAGATTTTAAAAAGCTGAATGGCATACATATTAGATATCTAGACCCATAATAAACCTATTATAAATTGATAAACAAGGGGCATTGGCCCAAAAAGTTACAAACTGATCAATAGAAAAATTAAAACTATAGAGTTCATAAACAAATCCACACACATCACATAATATATGACAAAAACTCCATTGCAAAATGGTGTGAAGAGGTGGCTAGTCTTTTAAATAAAATTGGTAATAAGTCAAGCTAACATCCATAGAGAAAAATACATATCTTGGGACCTACCTCCCACTATAACACAAAAATTAATTCCATAGGAATTTCTGACCTAAGTATTAAAGTAAACTAATACAGTTTTAGAGAGTAAGACAGAGGAAAGCACAGTTGTGACACTGGAGAATGACAGACTTCTTAAACAGGACCCCAAAATTACAAACCACACATTTAACAATGATAAATTGAACAATATTAATATGAAGAAATGCTGTTCATCAAAAGAAATGATAAAAACTATGAAAAGGCAACCTACAAAGATGAAAGTTATTCCCAATTCATATGCCCAATAAAGAATCCTAACAAAACTATAAAAAGAACTCATACAGATCAGTAAGAAAAAATAAAACACACTAAAATTTCAAAATAGTTGCATAGTGAATTCTCAAAATAAGGTATTCAAATGGCCAAAATATATGAAAATATTTAACTTCATTAGTCATCAGGGAAATGAACAATTCTTAAAAGGTTAATGACCATTACACATTATATGCATGTATGAAAAAGTCACATGTAACCCAGAAATATGTACAATTATTATTTACCAATAAAAAAATTTTAGGAGAAAAAAAGAAAGAAATATCACCACACACCCTCCATAATATTTTTTGTGTTGTTAAGGATGTGGATTAAATGGAATTTTCATACATTGCTGGTGAGAGTGTAAATTGGTTCCACTACTTTATATAACAATTTAATATTACAAGTGAGAATGAAATATGAATCTTTTCTATGAATCAGAAAGTCCATTCCTAACCACATGAAAAAATAGTACCATGTCAGTATTGTCTAAGGAAGTATCAGTCAAGTCAGGATGGGAAATATTAATACTTAGATTTTGAACATCTGTTAAGCAGTCAAGATGTTACTTTTCGTTAGGAAAAAAATAGCATAGCTCTTTATTTTTATTACTTATTTTGGAAGTCAACAATAATAGAACTCCACAGGCAGTAACCTAGTGGATTGAGAATTTTTGGGAACTGTTTCGAAGTTTTAAGACTTCTGCTGCATTAGGGATCCACAGAAAAGGTAAAGTTAGGACAATATGTGCCAAGGCATAAATTAATGTGGCTATTGCTGTAATGGGGACATGGTGGTCATGAAAGAGCACCACCCTAATCACCTGGTGCAGAGAACACAGTTGAATTACAATCCCATGTGAGTGCCACTTTGGATCTACTGCAGCATTTATAGAAGGCATATGTCCCACAGGCTACTTCTAGCTTGTCTGAGCACAGCAAGGCTATTAGTGCTGGTCCATTACTACCAGATGCACTATTCTAGTAACTGGTGACCTCAGTCATCAGCATGACTAAAGCTTTCTGAGAATTTCACTGCAGTCTGACATTCTTCCCATCAAACCCCACTTCCTTGCTTCTATCATGATAGTTGTCAATCAAAAGAAAATACAGACAACAGCGAGTTGTCTCAATACAGACCAGATTCCCTGTCACTGTATACTTTAACGACAGTGACCTGATGGTCAAAAGACACATATTAAGTTTCCCAAGGTTACTTCTACTAACAGAAAGAATGGAATGTCTGTATGGGGAGGGAGGGAGGGAAGAAGGAAGGAAGGAAGGAAAGAAGGAAGGAAGGAAGGAAGGAAGGAAGGAAGGAAGGAAGGGGAAGTGGAGGAAGGAAAGAAGGAGAGAGGGAAGGAGGAATGGGAAAGAAAGAAAGATTGTTTCTGGTAACAGATGCAAAGATGGTGTTTATAGAAAGAATAAAACCACAGACAGTGTATAGAACAGAGTCTTGTTGAGTTTTGTTTGTTTTCCTACAACTAGAACAAGCTGATTGGTTAAAAGGTATTAAGATGTCTGTCTGTTCTTAAACATTTTAGGAAGGTAGGAATAGAATGTTAGGTCCTGTCTTAGTCTGTTTGACTGCTATAACACAGTATCATAGACTGGATGGCTTATAAGGAGCAGAAATTTATTTTTCACAGTTCTAGAGGATAAAAAGTACAAGATCGAGAAACAGACAGTTTTGGTGTCTGGTGAGGGCCTGCTTCCTCACTGGCAACAGTTTTCTCGCTCTAACATCACATGGCAAAAGGGTGAAGGGGTCTTTCTTAGGCATCCTTTTTAAGGGCACGAATCCCATTCATGAGGGCTGTCCTCCTAATACCATTACTTTGAGAGTGAAGATTTCCACATATGAATTTTTAGGCAACATAAACATTCAGACTATAGCAAATTCAAAAAAGAAAATGTTTTAGAATAATTAAGAGAAATTATGTATTTGAAGTGATGCATAAAAGGCATATTTGAATTTTCAAATATTTATAAAATTTAAACTCTGAGATCTATTATAGGCTCCTTTTAAATGTTCAATAATCACTTCATCAGGTTTTAAAAAATGCTAATATATTAATATATGGTCAGATTTTGCATGATTTTGAAATGTAGTATCTACTTTGCTCCAGTTGGGTAAAAAGCAAAAGATTGATAGCTACTAAATACAAATATACATTTACACTCATGCTTTTATGCACATAGACATGCAGAATAAATGAAATTCAAAATGGTAAAAGATAGGCACAGATCTGTAGATTCCTAATAATCCATGAAAACGAGGGTGTAGAAACAGATGGGAAAACTGCTGCAATCATTGTAGCACTCCTTCATGATCCCCACAAATATAGCGGCCTTTGTTTTCAAATAATAGATATAACAATTAATAAGTCATTTCTTACTATATGCCTGATTTTTTAAATACAGGAATGATTCAGCTTTTGTGCTTTGCTTTCATGCAATTCATAGGGTTTTTTTTTTCTTTCTTTCTTTCTTCTTTTTTTTTTTTTAACAAATTGAAGGTTTGTGGCAAGGTGTCATATTTCCAACAACATGAGCTCACTTTGTGTCTCTGTATCACATTTTTGTAATTCTCACAATATTTCAAACTTTTTCATTGTTATTATATTTGCAGTGGTGATCTGAGATTAGTGATCTTTGATGTTACTCTTGTAGTTATTTAAGGTAGCCATGAACTGTGCCTATATAAGATGGCAAACATAATTGATGAATGTGTGTGTTCTAACTATGCTACTAACTGGCCATTCCCCCATCTTGTTCCCTCTCCTCAGGCCTCGTTATTCCCTGCCACAACATTATTGAAAATATGTCAGTTAATAACCCTAAAATGCCCTATAAATGTCCAAGTGAAAGGAAGAGTTGCATGTCTCTCACTTTAAAGCAAAAGCCAGAAATAATTAAGCTTATTGAGGAAGTCTTATTGAAAGTTGAGACAGGCTGAAAGAAAGGCCTCTTGCACCAGTCAGCCATATTGTGAAGGCAAAAGAAAAGTTCTGAAAGGAAATTAAAAATGCTACTTCAGTGAACACACAAATGATGAGAAGATAAAACAACCTTATTCTGGATATCATTAAGACCACTCTTGACCCATTGGAGGAGATCAAAATATCACCATTAATGAAAGTTTGGAGGAGACTGACTCTAACACTCATGAATGAATTTAAGGATTCAAAACTTCAGTGGAGGAAGTAACTGCAGATGTGGTGGATAACAAGATAGTTCGAAGTGGAGCCTGAAAACGTGACTGAATTGCTGCAATCTCATGATAAAACTTGAACAGATGAGGAGTCGCTTCTTACAAATGAACAAATAAAATGTATTGCATGAGATAGAATCTAATCCTGGTGAAGATGCTGTGAATGTTATTGAAATGACAACAAAGGATTCAAAATATTACATAAACTACATAAACATAGTTGAAAAAGCAGCAATATGGTTTGAAAGAATTGACTCCAATTTTGAAAGAATTCCTCTAGGCAAAATGCAATCGAGCAACATTGTATGCTACAGAGATAAGTTCCTTGAAAGGAAAAGACAATCAATGCAGCAACATTCATTGCTGTCTTGTCTTAAGAAATTGCCATAGCCACTTACACCTTCAGCAACTACCACCCTGATCAGGTAGGAATTATCAACCTTCAGGCAAAATCCTCCACAAGCAAAGTGATTATGACTCATTAAAGGCTAAGATAATTGATAGTATTCTTTTTGTTAGCACTAAACTACTTTAAGGTATATACATTGTTTTCAGACATAGTGTTATTATACACTTTCATACTATAGTATAGTGTAAACAAAACTTTTATATGCACTGGGAAACCCAACTGTTTATGTGACTATATTGTGACATTCCCTTCTTGTGGTGGTCTGGAACAGAGCCCAAAGTGTCTTCGACATGTGCCTGTATAATATAACCACTAAGATATATACAGCTTAAGAGAAGCACTATTAATTACCATTATATAGGGAGGCAATTTGACCTGGGGAGCTAAATGACAACTGTAAATTCACACAGCTATGAAGTCATGTGTCTTGAGTTCAAGTCTAGATTGCACTTTGTTCACTATGCCACATTATCACTAAAAACAAAAACCACAGAAATAATTTGAGTGTTATATTGGCCCCTATGTGTACAAAACTGTTTTCCAAGAGGGCACGCATGTATATATTAAGAGAAAACTAGATGCAGGGCATGTTGTAGGATACTCTGATAACTTCCAGGACTACACCACTCTGCTCCACCATATTTCATAGCTTTTATCTAAAGAGTGAATGATGAAAAATAATTATCAGCTTCTCTCTAAAACCAGAAAACCTTGGATAAAATAGATATTGAAAATTATTACTACAAGTTTTGTTTGTCATTTTGAGATGGAGTTGCACTTACAAGCCCGAAATTATACAGCCTAACTGACCAGAACTTTATAACATCTGGTGCCAATTTTTAAATTATGTTGTCTTCTGACTGATTTTTATTTGAAATGCATTGATTCAGACATCACAAAGAAAATATATTTATATTTAGGAGGCAATAAATTCTAGTTATTTTAGATATAGGCAATGTCTGATCAAAGAAAGAAAGAGGAAGTGAGTTAAAATGAGGCAATGTCAGGATAAAATCAAAACAACTGCTTCTTATGAAGATAAGAATGTCACACCCGTCTTAGCATTTCACAATCTAGTCAATAGTTTCTGATAAAGGAATGACAACTGAAGGAGCTATGATTAAAAATAGAAATAATGTGATTGAGTACCTTTATCTACCTGTGTTCTTTAGTTGTTATGACAGACCGTAAGGTCTTTGTAATTTCATTACGTGTGTCTCTTTATTTTTAAACATAAATATAATTTCCATTTGCATGCTATTTTAATTTCTTACAATCTGAGAGTTACTTTAAAATCCGTCAAAATACTACTAGAGCTGGTGTTGTGGCTCACGTTTGTAATCCCAGCACTACAGGAGGCCAAGATGAGAGGACCACTTAAACCCAGGAGTTTGAGACCAGACTGGGCACCAAAGCAAGACCCAGTGTCTACAAAATAACAAAAAATTAGTCATGCATGCTGGCACATGCCTTTTGTCCCAGCTACACGGGAGGCTGAGGCTGGAGGATTGCTTGAGCCCAGGAGTTTGGGGCTGCAGTGAACTATGGTGGTGGCCCTATACTCCATCCTGTGTGACAGTAAGATGCTGACTCTAAAACATAATCATAATTTTAAAATACTACATTAAAATAATAACTTCCTCTGTATTTATTGCATCTGTCACAAAATTCAGGAAACTGAAGAAAAACTCACAAAGAATTCTGTGTGTTCTTAATACAAAAACCAATATTACAAAAATATTTGTGGTCAGTAATGCAATCTAGTAGCTATAAAACCAATCAAGAAACAGCTGGTGAATCTAGAATGTTAACAGACCAACAAAATCGTGGTCTCAGATTTTCGTAAAGTTGAAGCTATAGAGTATTTGCTCTTTACTATATTACTAAAATTTTAAATTATAAACACATGGTGAATCTAGAAAGAAAAAAACTAATACTAGTTTCTTTTCCTGCTCTCTAATGTCAATTTACATGATAAATAAACACATATTTGACAGGCTGCTAAATATTACTCTTAGAATCTATTACTAGAAAATACATATTTCTGAAATTTAATTCCCTAAGCTTAATGAACCTAGTAAATTTGATCTGATGTTCTCCCAAGTTAATTTGTTAAGTCTAAATTGACTTTTTTTATAGGGGCAAATGTGTTCACATTTAAATAATCTTGAAAAAATATGCATTGCTACAGAAATGTTGTTTCTTGATTTTTCTTTGTTGTTTCTTGTTGTTTCTTGATTCAAGAGTCCTTACTTGATTTCATTCAATTATTTGAAGAAGTAACAAAACAACTGGCTCAAAATGTAGTGCTTGTATACCAAATGCTAATTTCTTGCAAAAGTTATTTGAGATAAGACATTCAATTCATTGCATAGAACTGACTCTCCACTAAGTGGAAGTCCTTATCCTAGGTGTGGTGGAATATATATAGACATTTGCATTTTTATATAAATGCAAAATTTCCCCCAGGAACTTCTATGAAACTTCAATGTAATTTTCTATTTATTTTTTGATTACTATATATTTAGATTGGTGCAAACATAATTGCAGTTTTTGCCATTGCTTTCAATGCTTTCAATGGCAAAAACCACAATTATGTTTGTACCAACCTAATATTATATCACATTTGCTTAACTTTTGTATCTATTTCAAGATTTAGACTATTTGTAACCTGCAATTATAGAAAACATAAATATAACTGACATTTATAGGAAAAAAGAGGCTTGCATTTAGAATCTTCTAATGTAATACCACAAAATCATAAAATTAAAAGAAGGGGTTAAGATGCCCAACTAGACATAGCCAGGAAGTGCTGCTTCCACTGACAGAGACCAAAATATCCAATAAACCAACATAATTTATGCATATCTTCAGAGAGATATTACCTGGAGTGGATGGAGAAGCAATGTAGACTCTGAGGCTGAAGAGGGAGGAAGCTGGGAACATTAGGGTACCTGAATGCTAGGGCTAGTTCCTGGCCTTCAACAGTTCCCAGGCAAGGAGTGAATGAAGGGGCTGATATACAGCCCACTATCAACACAGACCTTTGGGATCCTAGCTACAGGGCCCCCACTTCTTCCATGGGTGTTTGAGCTGGCAGGAGGATGTGCCTGGAGAGTAGGCAGAGGTAGGGCTTCAGCCCACTGGGAGTCCAGGGGCTTTTAAGCACAGAGCAACTCTGGCAGAGGGTGGCCATAAGCGCCCATCCACCACGGCTCCCCATCTCCCCTCTGAGAAGTTCTGGGTCCAGTTGACTGAAGGCCAAGAGAGAGCAGGATCGACTTTCCCATCAGACAAGGGCATGCTTATTCTGAAGGCCCTCCTGCTAATCAGCCCCTCCCAGGTCCCCTGACTGGCCATCCTACAGGGATATGTGCACAGTGCAGCCTCCATTGTCCAGTCTGGGTGCTTTGTTGGAACTGACTACTTTCCTGGTGGCCTGAGAGCATTTTAAATTCCACAGGGTATCTGGAGCTCAACTCCAAGCTGTAGGCCAGTCCTGGGGCCTCCAGGCTGGGGGCATAGGTTGGGAGTGCTGAGCTAGGATCTGTGGTCTGCACTTAAGTAGGAGAGAAGCCCCCACTCTCAGAGCACTGAGAGGAGTGAAAAGGGCAGGTTTGTGGACTGGTGTGGGAGTGGAGCCTACTTGCCTTCTTAGGGCCTATCTGGGTAGGATGGGGCCTATCTCCCTGCTGGGACCACTTCCTAGGGAAAACCACTGCACCCAAGCACCTAACAAACGAATTGCAGGTGCCGCACCATTGACCTTGGTGAATCTGATGGCTCTGTCTTTTGGGGAAGGTCGTCTTGTATAGCATCGGTCCCCAACCTTTGTGGCACTAGGGACTGGTTCCATGGAAGACATTTTTTCCACAGACTAAAGAATGGGGATGGTCTTGGAAAAATTCAAGCACATTACCTTCATCATTAGTTTCTCATAAGGAGCATGCAACCTAGATCCCTCGCATGCACACACAATAGGGTTGGCACTACTGTGAGAATCTAATGCCTCTGCTGATCTGACAGGAGGTGGAGCTAAGGCAGTAATGCTAGCTTGCCAATACTCGCCTCCTGCTCTGCGGCCTCCTTCCCAACAGGCGGCAGACCAGTGCTGGGGGTTGGAGACCCCCATGGTATAGTATCACAGGGGTTCCCTGTGTTTATTGAATTTGCACATCTGCCTCTCTAGCTTGATGAGGGAAATTTTGATAGCTTGTATCCTCACATGTATTCCCCACCTTGCTTACTCTCTCCTCCATCAGGAATGCCAGTGAGCTATAGGTTTGGTTTCTTCACAGAATCCCATATTTCTTGAAGGTTTTGTTTATTTTTTAGTTATTTTTCTTTATTTTTGTCTAACTGAATTGATTCATACAGTCTTCAAGCCTTCAACTCTGTGATTCTTTCATCAGCTTTCTCTATTCTGCTGTTAGTACTTCCAATTGTATTATAAACATTTTGTAGTGAATTTTTCAGTTCCAGAAGTTCACATCATATATTATATATTAATTAATATATAGCTATATATTATACATATTTCATAGCATGCAACTTCAAGGCTATGTTCTTTCTTAAAATGGCTATTTTGTCTTTCAGTTCTTGGATCATTTTACTAGATCCCTTGTATTCCTTGGATTGGGTTTCAACTGTCTCCTGAATCTCAATAAGCTTCTTTGCCATCCACATTCTAAATTTTATGTCTGTCATTTTAGTCATTTCAGTCTGGCTAAGAACCATTGCTGGGGAACAAGTGGGCTTGTTTGGAGGTGAGAGGGCACCGTGATATTTTGAATTGCGAGAATTCTTGCACTGACTATTTTTTATCTTGGAGGGCTGGTATTCCTTTAATTGGGAAAGCGTACGTTGAATAAGTTGAGTATAGTCCATTGGCTTCATTTCTGGATACTTTCAGAAGGCCAAGAGTCTGTACAGCATCTTTATTTGTGGCTAGATTCTTACCCTGGGGTTCACGGGGGTGTATAGTAGCAGAATATTTTTTTGGTGGTGTAGTTTGGGCTGTGACGGTGCTTAAGAGTAATGGCCCATAGGCAGGCTCTTGGCCTCATGGCTCTTTTGTCTTTTCTCTCCTTTCCAGGCATGCTCTGCCACTGAGCCAGAAGAGAGATGACTCCCTGACCTTTCCAGTCCTGGAGCATGCCTTAATATGCAGACCAACCAATCCAAAGCCGTATCTTGTCTGTCTGGCTGATATACCGCAAGAGGCAATATTTCTCTGCCTTAATCCTCCCAGGCCAGGTACCAGGCAACTAGGGATCTTCTCAATAGCTTAGAGTCAGTTGAAATTCAAACTAGCCCATCCTAAACTGTCCTGTTCTGACACCTTTTCCTGAGAAAGCCCAATAAAGGCTCTGGCCTAGGCTTTCCCCTTGCTCCTATTTCCTACCTCTTAACTACGCTGAGGCCTCCCCTGTGTGGCCTTGCATGGTGTGCCGTGCCTACTGTTTCTAGAACCTGTAAGTATAGTAAACTTTTGTTTTCCTGCGCATCTCCTGTGTTTCCTTTTTGTCCACACCTGACTGATCATCACACAAAACAACACAGAATATTCAAGTGAGAGGTGGTGATAATATGGACTAATATGCTGTATTAGCAGTACAGATGAAGTAGAAGCAGATTAATTTGAGAGATGTTTAGGTTAAGAAATCAAAACAACAGTCAGTGGATTGAATGTGAGAAGAGATGACAATTGCTGAATACAAAAATAATCCCTAGTTTTCTACCTTGCCCACCTGATGATATCATTCACTGAATCTGGTAATTCTAGAGAACAATATTTATGAGAGATCAGTGTTTGTTTGTTTTATTGTTGCTGTTTGTTTGTTTGTTTTTGATGTATAGGATTTTGAAGCATCCAAGAACAGATATTGATATGGTTTGGCTGTGTCCCTACTCAAATCTCATCTTGAGTTGTAATTCCCATAGCCCCTATGTGCCATGGGAAGAACCCAGTGGGAGGTAATTGAACCATAGGGGAGGTTACCCACAGGCTGAGGTTCTTAAGATAATAAATGAGTTCTCATGAGATCTGATGGTTTTATAAGGGGCTTTTCCCTCTTTGCTCATTCTTCTCCTTCCTGCCACCATGTGAAGAAGGATGTGTTTGCTTCCCCTTCTGCCATCATTGTAAGTTTCCTAAGGCCTCCCCAGCCCTGTGGAACTGTGAGTCAATTTGTGATGGTTAATATTGAGTGTCAACTTGATTGGATTGAAGGATGCAAAGTATTCCTGGGTGTGTCTGTGAGGGTGTTGCCAAAGGAGATTAACATTTGAGTCAGAGGACTGTGACAGGCAGACCCACCCTCAACCTGGGTGGGCACCGTATAATCAGCTGCCAGCACAGCTAGAATAAAGCAGGCAGAAGATGGAAGAGCACACTTGCTGAGTCTTTTGGCCTTCATCTTTCTCCCATGCTGGATACTTCCTTCCCTTGAACAGACTCCAAGTTCTTCAGTTTTTGGACTCTTAGATTTACAAAAGTGGTTTGCCAGGGATTCTTGAGCATTTGGTCGCAGACTGAAGGCTGCACTGTCAGCCTCCCTGCTTTTCAGGTTTTGGAACTCAGACTGATCTACCACTGGCTTCCTTGCTCCTCAACTTGCAGACAGACTATTGTGGGACTTTACCTTGTGATCATGTGACTCAATTCTCCTTAATAAACTTTCTTTCATATACACATATATTCTTGTCCCTCTAGAGAACCCTGACAAACACACAATCAAACCTCTTTCCTCTATATATTACTCAGTCTTGGGCAGTTCTTTATAGTAGTGTGAGAATGGACTAAGAATGGACTAATACAGATATTAAGTAAAACTTTTGAATAAAAGAGTTCTGGAACTTAGGAGAGTGGTCTGGACTAGAGATTTAATTAAAGAGACTCGTTAGCTTTATCTCAAGTCTAATTTGGAGAATGGTCAAAGAAAGGATAAAGGAAGTAATGGGTGTGTTAGAGTGCAAAAGAAGATGCAGACAAAGGAAAAAATGTTATTAGAAGAAGCTGAATAGCTGACAACCTCAGAATATACTGTTTATCTTTACAGTTTTATTATATCAAGACAGGAACTTTGGCTCTATAACCTAAGAAACAGGATTTTTTCAGTTTCTAGCTCACAAGGCATTTAATTGCTACTACACTGCCAGAGAGAAATACAAGGAGAAGGACAACTCCTACTGCATGGCAGCCTTATGTAAACGTAAGCAGCTAATTCTTCCTCTGCAGAATGACATACAGGGGAAGGTTAGTTACAAGTGATGTTTAATGATATTAGGGTCTTTGTTATGTGATGTTAAATTACAATGGTATCAAGAGTCCTAAGACACGATTTTTTGCTGAGACTTGAACTTCTCCCATCAGGAAAAGAGCTGCAAGTGTTCCTAATTATTATAAAATGTCAAAAACTGTTTGAAAATATAAAGAGGAAAGTAAAAATCAGTTAAATACCTGCCATCTTAAAGTAATCACCAATAATATTTTAACAATTCATGCTCCTTAATCACTATATATAAAGCTATCTTTAAGGCCGGGTGCTGTGGCTAACGCATGTAATTGCAGCAATGGGGACCAACGTGGGCGGATCATGAGGTCAAGAGTTGGAAACCAGACTGGCCAACATAGTGAAACCCCACCTCTACCAAAAATACAAAAAAAAAAAAATTTAGCCAGGTGTGGTGGAGGGCGCCTGTAATCCCAGCTACTTGGGAAGCTGAGGCAGAATCGCTAGAACCCAAGAGGCAGAGGTTGCAGTGAGCTGAGATCGCACCACTGCACTCCAGCCCAGGCAACAGTGCAAGACTCCGTCTCAAGAAAATAAAATAAAATAAATAATAATAATAATAAAGGTATCTTTTAAAATTATTAATTATTATCATATAGTTTGGATATTTGTTTCTACCTAAATGTCATATTCAACTATAATCCTCAGTTTTGGAGGTGGAGGTGATTGGACCATGGGGGCAGATGCCTTATGGCTTGGTGTTGTCTTCTTGATAGTGAGTGAGTTCTCATAAGAGCTGGTCTTTTAAAAAAGTGTGTAGTATCTCCCCCTCCACTTTCTCTCTCTCTTGCTCCTGCTTCTGCCATGTGATGTGCCTGCTCCCCCTTTGCCTTCTACCATAACTGGAAGCTTCTTGAGCCTTCCCCAGAAGCAGATGCTGGCACTATGCTTTCTGGACAGCCTGTGGGACCATGAACCAATTAAATCTTTTTCTTATGAATTACCCAGTCTCAAGTATTCCTTTATAGAAATGCAAGAATGGCTTAACACATATTATTTTTATCTCCCTTTACTCTCTCTTCTAGTGATGGTTATTTTTATGTGTCAGCTTGACCGAGCAGAGGGATGCCCACATAGCTGGTAAAACATTATTTATGAGTATGTCTATGAGGCTTCCTAAAGAGTTTACCTTTGAATAGGTAGACTGAGTAAAGGATATTCATCCTAACTTATGTGACCAGACATCTTCCAATCGGTGGAGGAATGATGAATTCTCTCTCTGTGTTTGAATTGAAATATCCATCTTATACTGCCTTTGGAAATCAGAGCTCTTGATTCTTGAGCCTTCAGACTCCAGGACTTAACACTTATACCAGTGACCTCCTTGTTCTTGGAATTTCACACTCAGACCCAGTTACACCACTGACCTTCCTGGTTATCCTAAAGATGGCATATCTTGGGACTTCTTCACCTTCCTAATCATGTCACCAAATTTCCATAATTATTTTCTCTTTCTCTCTCTCTCTCTACATATATATATACATATTATTATATGTATATATATTATTGGTTCTGTTTCTCTGGAGAACCCTGACTAATGCAGACTTTGGTAATGACAGCGATTCTAGAAAAACAGATGACCTTTTCTGAATTGGTTTTGGGGCTTCTGAAAATGACTTTCTAATCTGATTAGAATTAAAGATTTTGATTACTCTGTTTCCAATAGTGAGGAGAGCACTGATAGTTCTTGGCATGAGCTATTTACAGAAACACACAAAATATCTGCATTAAATACTTCTAATTAACAACTTACAAGAAGCAGGGAGATAAGTAACTTTGAATATACTTTCAAACGTTTGTGGAAAACTAAATAATTTAATGATATTGATTGGTTGCTACTAATGTCACTAGACAAAGTACTAATAGAAAAGGATGAGCTCAGAGATTTGCATTCCAGTCCAAGTGCCCATAAATGAGCTAAGAGTTTGTATGTATGCCCTGAGAGAGAGTCACAGGGCTAAAATGACTGAAAATAAAATTTGGGACATCATCCTGCGATTGGCTGAATTACAATTCAAGTTGAACTCCCAGGATTACAAGGTATTTATTGCTAACGTGAGGGCATTGATTGGGAAGGAATGCAATCCTACAAGTTGGAATGGGAATGTGTGAGGAGACTCTGATGATGATGGGGACATTAAGCCCCTAAATTCTGATGAGTCTTTTTTGCCAGAAGAGGACTCCCCAATTCCGGCAAAGATGGCCTATCTACCCCAATGAAAGTGGTTTATCCTCCCCTAGCAAAAGTGACTTTCCAACCCCAACAGACAGACATGATATTCCTTTCCCTAGAGGTAGTGACCTGTCCACCCATGGTGATGTTGCCTTTCCACTGCCATCTGAAGGAAGTAGCCCCACATCGACTAAGGTCTTATTGAGTAAGACCCCTGATAAACTATCAAAAATTTATATTCATCTTACAGCTTTTTACCAGAGTAAGTGAGTTATAGGGAGAGAAGTAATCAGATCTCCTGAATACTACTGCACACTGAACTACTGGCATCGATTCCAGGAGACTCAAACCATCATTCTAGTCCTATATTCAGAGTAGGAGCTTATGGAAGTCAGATGATCAATGTAGTTTTAGCTCAGGTCTCTCATATAGTGGGTCTAGAGATTCCCCAAACCCACCCTATAGTTATTTCCCTAGTTCCAGATGTGTAGTTGAAATAAACATACTTAGCAGCTGACAGAATCCCCACACTGGTTTCCTGACCTGTAGACTGAGGACTACTACAGTGGGAAAGGCCAAATAGAAATCGTTAGAACTGCCTCTGCCTAGGAAAATAGTAAGCCAGAAGCAATACACATATTTCTTGAGGGACTGCAGAAATTAGTGCCGCCATCAAAGACTTGAAAGATTCAGGAGTGGGTTTTCACCCTAACCTCATTCAACTCTTCCGTTTAGCTTGTGCAGAGAAATATGGATCTTGGAGAATGACAGTGAAATATCATGAGTTTAACTAACTGGTGACTCCAGTTGCAGCTTCTGTACCAGATGTGTTTTATTTCTTGAGCAAATGAGCACATACCCTGGTACCTGATGGGCAGTTATTAATTTGGCAAATAAAACTTTTTCTCCACTCCTGTCCATAAGACCCACCAGAAATAGTTGGCTTTCAGCTGGTAAGGCCAGAAATTCAGCTTTATTGTCTGACCTCAAGGATATATTAACTCTCCTATCCTATGTCAACACTTACTCTGCATAGCTCTGGATCGCTTTTCCCTTGCACAAGATATCACACTAGTCCATTACATTGACAACATTAAGCTGACCGGCCCTAGTGAATGAGGAGTAGAAACTACACTGGAATTACTGGTAAGACATTTGTATATCATAGGGTGGGAAATAAATCATACTAAAATACAGGGGCTTTCTATCTCAGTAAAATATATAGGAGTTCACTGAGGTTAGGCATATTGAGATATTCCTCCTAAGGTGAAAGAAAAGTTGTTGCATCTGGCACCCCCTATGACCAAGAAAGAAGCACAATGGTGAGCCTAACTGAGCTTTAGAGGCAACATATTCCTCATTTGGTTGTACCACTCTGACCCATTTACCAAGTGACCTAAAAAACTACTAGCTTTGTGTTGGGCCTAGAACAAGAGAAGGCTCTGCAACAAGTCCAGGCTGCTGTGTAAGCTGCTCTGCCACAGACCGTGGGCTTATATGATTCAGCAGATCCATTAGTGCTCAAAATTTCCATGGATGTTTAAGGCCTTTCGTAGGCACTTATAGGCGAATTGTAGTACAAACCTTCAGGATTTTGGAGGAAGGCCTTGCCATCATCTATAGGTAACTACTGTTTTTTGAGAGATAGCTCTCAAATAGGTAAAAAATTTGAAAATATTTGTGTCCCATGTGAATATCTGTTAAATGGTGATCTCAGCAGAGGAGTATTTTGATAATCAAATGAATAGGTTGACCTACTCTGTGGATGCTAAGTAGCTTCTTTTCCCAGGAATCGTCGTCATTACCCAATGAGCTCATGGACACAGTATCCATGGTGGGAGGGATGGTGCTTATACACAGGCTTAGTGACATGGATTTGCACTCACTAAAGCCAACCAGCCTATGACAGCTGCTGAGTGCCCAATCTTCCAACAGCAGAAACCAACACTGACCTCAGTCTACAGGTCAGGAAACCAGTGTGGGGATTCTGTCTGCTGCTAAGTATGTCTATTCCAACTATGCATCTGGAACTAGGGAAATAACTATAGGGTGGGTTTGGGGACTCTCTAGCCCCACCATATGACAGATCTGAGCTAAAACTACAAATTGTGCCCTTAATGTGGCACAATTCCCTGGCATGATCAGCCTGTTACCTGGTGACAGGTTGATTATGTTGGACCACTTCCATCATGGAAGAAACAATGTTTTGTCCTTACTGGAATAGACGTTTAATCTGGATACAGATTTGTCTTCCTACATGAAATGTTTCTGCCAAAACTACCATCATTGGCTTATAGAAAGTCTTATTCACCATCAAGTTATTCCACACAGCCTTGCTCGTGATCATGGAACTCACTTCAGAGCAAAAGGAGAGTGGCGATATGCCTATATGCTCATGGAATTCTCTGGTTTTACCATGTTCTTCACCATCCTGAAGGAGCTGGCTTGACAAAACAGTGGAATGGCCCTTTGAACACTTGGTCATAGCATGAGTTAGGTGGCAACATTTTTCAGGGCTGAGACAAGGTTCTCCAGAAGGCTGTATGTGCTCTGAATTGCTGTTTAATACAAATACTTTTCTCTAATAGCCAGGATTCACAGGTCCAGGAATCAAAGGGTGAAAATGTGAGAGGCACAACTCACTATTACCCCTTGAGACTCCCTAGCAAAATTCTTGCTTTCTGTTCCCATGACTTTATCTTCTTCTGGCCTAAAAGTCTTAGTTCCCAAGTGGGAATGCTTCCCCCAGGAGACACAACAATGACTACAATGACCTGGAAGTTAATACAAAACCACCTTAGAAATAAGGTAGTTACAAATACCAGCTACGACTATGGAGGACTATAATTATCACGAGTATTTCCTCCTTATTTTGTTAGAACTATATGTATATACACATTAAGCAAATAATTTTGTTTTCTTTCTTCTCTTATTCCCTTATCATATAACATAAAATGCATTGATTTCATTTTGGTATTCAAACATTATTAATTTTATGTCTTAGTGCTTAAGTTATGGGATATCAGAAGAAGAGGAAACATCACTCAAGGGCTTTACCTTCTCTACTAAGGAAGAGATTGGTAAGTTTTTAGTTATGCACAGGATACTTGTGTCATGTTAGGAGAGATTATGACCTTGTTATTATATTTATTTGTAAACTGAGTATGGTTTAAGGAAGTTTGTGTAGGTGTCTAGTTGACAATGAGTGGGTGTGATGGTTTAATTTTATGTGACAATTTGATTGAGTTAAGGGACAGCGATATAGCTAGTGAAATATTATTTATGATTGCATCAGAGTACATTTCTGGAAAAGATTAGCAGTCGAACCATCAGACTGAGTAAAGAAGATCCACTCTCACCAATGTGAGTGGGCATCATTCCAAATATCAATCAAGGTCTTAAATAGAACCAAATGTTAGACAAAGGACAAATTATCTCTTCTTGAGCAGAAATAAATATCATCTCCTGCCTTCAGACATTAGAGATCCTAGTTCTCAGGCCTATGGACTTGTACTAAATTGCACTATGAGCTTTCTTCATTCTTCAGCATATGTTAGGATGTCTCAGCTTTCATAATCATGTGATCAATTCTCATAATAAGTTTCCTCACCTATCTACAGATGCATAGATCCTATTGGTTCTTTTTCTCTTGAGAATGCTGACTTCTATACTTTATCTTCCAAGACAATTAAAGTCTTGGTAATCAGTTTCATTAATTTGTTGTGTACCTTTCATACCTTCTGTCGTGCTTATATAATGAAAAAAATATATATAGAGAGAGAGATAGACAGACATATATTTTTTTATTTGTTTCATAAACATATGATCATATTTTCTAGTAATCAGCTTTATGCTTTTATTAAATTTTATTTCATTAAAAAAATCCTTCTTTTTAATGCTGTGTAATAGTATAGATGGTTAATATGGTATGGTAAAAATACCATGTCATGTATGAAGAAACGTGTATTCACCTATTATCCTGTTGGTGAGGAGTCACTTGTTTTCATATTTTTCCAGAAAAATGTTACAATATACATGTTTATGAAAAAATAATTTTGTATGTGTGCTTTAATTTATGTTTTATACAGTTCCAAGTGTCATATTGTCTAATACAAAGATCTGTTTATTTTTCAAGACATCTGTAACAATTCATGTTTTCATCTACAAGATACGAGAATATTGTATCACTGTGAGCAGCAGGTGTTATCACTTGATTTAATTTTCCCAATATGAAGTGTATAAATTGATATAAATTTACTATTCTCATTTAGATTTTCTTTCTACCAGAGAGAGAGAGAGCATCCCTTCATGCCCTTCCAAGATGTTTCCTAAATTGTTTTGAATATATATTTTATTTAAATTTTAGTCTAAGTAGATTAGTTTTTCATCTGAGATGGTTAGTTGTATAATTGCCACATAGCAAATTAATCATATGTATATCACCAGTTACAATATCTATTTTATGACATGTTGTTTTCTTTTAAACTGGTATCTATTTCTAAGCTCATTATTAACAACACTTATTTTATTTTCTCGTTCTTTTGGTATTTACTAAAGCCCTAAAAAATATTGAATAGTAAGGGAATAAGTGGCCATTTTGCCTTGTTTCTGTTTTTTAAAATATAGTTCTAATGTTTTACCATTTAGAATCATGCTTGTTAGTGATTTTGGCAGTGTATACAACATTTAATTAGTTGACTCCTATTTCTATACTACAAGCATTTTTTATTTGGAATGGCCGCTAGATATAGTATATATAATGATTACATGTTTTTTCTTCATTTATTGGATGGTGCCATAGTTCGTGTTGACAGATTTTATTGGTATTTAAAGATTTCTGCATTCCCTGAAATAATGATCATACTGTGTATTTATTTTATTACCATACTAAGTTCTGGTTTCCCAATGGTTTATTTATAATTTTGGGGCCTGCATTAATGAGATTTGTCTATAGTTTATTTTTTGTTACTCAAGTATCAGTACAAAGGTAATAATGGTTTTATTGAGTGAATTTTCCATAATATTTGACACTATCTAGTATTGGTAATTTTATTAGTTTTAGTTGAGAATCTTCAGTTGCTATTCTAAACTTTTCAGACATATTTTCTAACTTTTTTTTTCTTTTAGATAAATGCTGATTATTTGTATTTTACTTGAAAACTCTATATTTTGAGTTTTAAAATTTGATGCCCTAGGCTCACATATGGTATTACCTTATTTTTTTTCAAATTCTCATATAACTTTTAGTATTTTGGTTATTTTTCCGATCTCATTTTAAATATTGTAAATTTATGTGACCTCTCCTTTGCTTAATCAGGCTTTTGGGGGTTTGCAAAGAAGACCGTTATAGGACAATTCATCAAAGGATACAACAATTTTATCCAGGTTTGTAGCAATAGGCAACTACTACAATTGTTGTATCCTTTGATCAGAGCACATAAATTTATGAAACAAATATTAATAGATCTGAAGGGAGAGATAAACAGTATTACGATAATTGTAGGAGTCTTCCAAACCCAACTTACAGCAATAAACAGATTATTCAAAAAGGGAATCAATAAGGACTATCAGGACTTGAATTACACTTTTGACCAAATGAAATCATATGGAAAACATTTCACTCAATATCAGGAGAATACATACTCTTATTAAACACACATGGGACATTCTGCGGAATAAATCATGTTAGGTCCCTAAACAAGTCTTAACAAATTTAAAAGAATAGAAATCATATCATATATCTTTATGAACAACAATGGTATAAGACTATAAATCAATAAAATGAGAAAACTTAAAAAACTTACAAAGATGTGGATAAACAATACACTCTTGAATAACCAATGGATCAGATAAAGAATTCAGAAGGGATGTTAAAAATGCCTTGAGACAAACAAAAATGGAAACACAACATACCAAAACTTATGGGATGCAGCAAAAGCTGTTCTAAGAGGAAAATTTGTAGCAATAGGCAACTACATATTTTCAAAAAGAAATATGCTAAGTAAATAATCCATTGTCACACCTATAAACACTAGAAAAACAAGTGCAAACTAAGTCCAAAATTGTGGGAAAAGGAAATAGAAAATCAGAACAGAAATGGAGACAAGAAAAAAAAATAGAAACAATCAACAAAACTGTTTGCTTTTGAAACAATAAAATTGAAAACCTTTAGCTAGGCTAACTAAGAAAAAAGAGAAGATAGTAATAAAATTAGAATAAAAAAGGGTCATTACAACTGAAACCACAGTAATACTAAAAAAGAGACTACTATAGACACATTATATGCTAACAAATTAGACATCCTAGAAGAAATAGATACGTTCCTAGAAATATAAATCCTATCAAGGCTGAATCATGGAGAAACAGAAAATTTGAATAGACCAACAATGATAATAATATTGAAGCTCTAAAAAAAATTGCAAAAAAGAAACATCCAAAACTGTATGGTTTCATAGCTGAATTTTACCAAACATTTAAAGAAGAACTAATAACAACTATTCTCAAACACCTCCAAAAATTTGAAGAAATAAAACACTTCCAAACTAATTTTACAAGGTCAGCATTAACCAAACAAGAGCACTACCAGAAATACCAGAAAACTACAGAGCAATGTCATTGATAGTATCACTGAGGAACATAGACAAGAAATTCTTCAGCAAGATACTAACAAAGCATATTCAATAGTACATTAAAAGAGTCACTCGCCAAGACTAAGTTTAATTTATCCTTGTGATGCAAGGTGGTTCAACATACACAAATCAAAAAATGTGATTCACAATATTTACAGAATGAAGTACAAAATTGTACAATCATTTCAACAGATAGAGGAAAAGCACTTGACAAAATTCAACATCCTTTCATGATAAAAACTCTCAACAAATTAGGGATAGGAGATACATTTCTCAACACCATAAAGGCCAAGTATGACAAGTCTACAGCAAACACCATACTAACAGCGAAAAGCTGAAAGCTTTTCCTCTAAGATCAGGAACAAGACAAAGATGCTCACTCTCACCACTTCTATTCAACATTGAACTGGAAGTCCTAGCAAGAGAAATAAGGCAAGAAAAACAAACAAAAGACATTCAAATAAAAAAAGGAAGAAGTGAAATTGTCTCTGCTGGTGACATAATCTTACCACAGAAAACCCTAAAGACTCCACCAAACATAAAATAAAATAAAATAAAATAAACTGTTAGAACTGATAAGCAATTTTAGTAAAGTTGTGGAATACAAAATCAGTTTACAAACAAAAATAAGTATAATATATATTCACTAGCAAAGACAATATAAAAAATTAAGAAAACAATTCCATTTACAATAGCATCAAAAAAACAAAACACAAGAATAAATTTCACCAAAGAGGTGGACAGATCTGTATACTGAAACCTATCAAACATTCATGAAAAAAATTGAAGATGGCACAAATAAAGGGAAAAACTTTTTTGTTCATGAATTGGAAGATTAATATTGTTAAAATGTCCACACTATACACATTGATCTACATAGTCAATGTAATCTTGAACAAAACTCGAATGCCATTCTTCACAGAAATAGGCAAAATAACCCTCAAATTCATGTGGAACTTAACAAGAACCCCAAATAACCAAAACAATCTCCAGCAAAAACAAAAAAATGATAGGCATCACATTATTACTTCCAAAATCCGTTAGGAATCCATACTAATTAATAGAGCATGCTGCTGGCATGAACACAGGCAGACAAGCTGACTGATGAAATAGGATAGATGTTGCAGGCCGAAAGAATGAGGGTCATGATCTGAGAACTCAGTATACCACTGTAGGCTATATGAGTAGACAGCAAACTGTTCTTATAAATGCAGGGTGTTGGCTAACTGACAAACTGCATCTGCCACCCAGAAGGAATGCTGAGGGCAGTCACGCCCCAAGCACAGTGTTTCTTGTGATTAGGCACATCTGAAGCCTGTTACCAATGTTGTGAGCCTGTGATCAATTAAGCAGCTGACCAATCGTTACTTTCTGCTCCCTGCTCTTTCTACCCAATAATTATGAAGGGCTGTAGAAACTCAGGGCGGCTGCCTTTGCTCACTAGAAGCAGGGAACCCTCTTCTTCTTGTGAACCCTTCTTTAAAACAGTTTCTTTTAAGTTTTCGTTTCTGCGTTCGTCCCTCTTCGTTCAGTCCTGTAGTAACCGTGGTAAACCACAGCAGATAGAGAGCCCAGAAATAAATCTACACACCTATGGACAATTGCCTGTTTTTTGTTTTGTTTTGTTTTGTTTTGTTTTTTGAGACAGATCCTAACTCTATCGCCCAGTTTGAAGTGCAGTGGTGCGATCTTGGCTCACTGCAACATTTACCTCCTGGATTCAAGCAATTCTCTTGCCTCAGCCTTCCAAGTAGCTGGGATTACAGGCACCCACCACCACACCCAGCTAATTTTTGTATTTTTAGTAGAGACAGGGTTTCACCATTTTGGCCAGGCTGGTCTCGAACTCCTGACCTCAAGTGATCTGCCCACCTCAGCCTCCCAAAGTGTGGGGATTACAGGTGTGAGTCACCATGCCTGCCTGGACAATTGACTTTTGACAAAGGTGCCAAGAATCCACAATGAAGGAAAAGACAGTCTCATCAATAAATGGTATTGGGAAAACTTGATAGTCACATGCATAAGAATAAAAATGGACTGGTATTTCACGTCTTATACAATAATTAACTCAAAATGCATGTAAGGCCCAAAAATGTAGAACGACTAGAAGAAAACACAGAGAAAAATTTCCATGACATTGGTATGAATAGAGATTTTTGACAGAATCCCAGAAGCACAGGCAATAAAAGCAAAAATAGATGAATAATATACATCAAACAAAAAAGTATTTTGTACTACAAAGGAAACAGTTAAAAGAGTGGGGAGACAACTCACTGATTGGGAGAAAATATTTGAAAATCATACATCATATAAGAGGCTAATATCCAAAATATATGAGAAACTCCAACTACTGAATAACAACAAAAACACTACTAAAAAGTGAGTAAAGACTTGAATAGACACTTCTCAAAAGAAGACATATGAACGGCCAACAGATATATGCATATGTATGTGTAAGTTCAACATCTCCAATCATCAGAGATATGAAAATTAAAACAAAAATAAAATATTACCTCAAACCTCATAGATTGTTTATTATGAAAAAAATCAGGGCCCACCTTATAGCAGCCTGGCCTGCTGCATCTGCAGCCACATGTACTTGCTCCTGGCCCAAGAGCCAGTTTAGCAGAAGCTCACTGTCTTGAGAGCCCATTGCACAATCGACTGGCTCACTGTATGTGTTTGCACTCATGCCTGGCTGAACAGCATACCTATGGGTGACTAAAATTCCCAGAGAGCAAACTGCACAGTCAGTTGGCCTGCCCCACATGTATACATCCAGACTGACAGCCCGACTGGTGCGTACACCTCCAGCAAAACTATACCACTACCACCACAAATTCCCACAGCCTAGATCACTGATGCAATGACAGACACGGCTAACAAAAATCACATCTGAAGATACTTCACAGAGATCACACTATTGAGTATATTCAAAATCCAAACCAACATACCATACCCAAGCAACACCCTAGGTATAAATCCAGGAGAAAGTCTTTCTCTACAAAACCTGCTTCATAACATTGGAAAAGGTGATTATTCCACTAGGTGCACAGACATCATGTAGGCACACAAGAAACATGAGAACCAAGGAAACATCACACCCCATAAAGAACACATTAATTCCCCAATAGTAGACCCAAAAGTAAAAGAATTACAAATTGCCTGAAGAGGAATTCAAAATAATGATCTTAAGAACATTTAGCAAGATACAAGATACCAAAAATAATTTAATGAAATCAGAAAAGCAATGATCTAAAGGAGAAATTTAACAAAGAGATAAAGATCATTAAAAACTAAGCATAAATCTTAGAGCTGAATAGTTGAATGAATTAAATACAAAATACAATTGATAGCTTCAACAGACTAGATCAAGCAGAAGAAATGATTTCTGAACTTCAAGAAAGTATTCTGAAATATCCCAGTCAGAGGGGAAAAAGAAGAAACTTCTTTTTTTAAAGAAAGACAATGAAACTTATGGAACACTACTAAGAAAGCAAATTATGACATTATGAGAATGTCAGAGGAAGAAAGGATGGAGTAAAGCACAGAAAACATATTTAATAAAATAATGCTGAAAATGTCAAATCAAGAAAATATGGACATTCAGATCTAGGAAGTTCAACATCTCCAGTTAGATTCAGTACAAAAAGATCCTCTCTAAGGCACATAATAATCAAACTTAAAAGTCAAAGTAACAAAGAGAGAATGTTAAAAGCCGTAAGACATTAAGTGTCAAGTGGCATAAAATGAAATCTCCATTAAACTGTCAGCAGATTTCTCAGCAGAAACTTTCTAGGCCAGGAGAGAAAGAGAGTATATATTCAAAGTACTAAAAGAAAAAAAAAAAAAAAAAAAAAAAAAACCTGTTAGCCAAGAATATTACACCCAGCAAAGCTATTATGCAGAAAGAGAAATAAAGGCCTTTCCAGTCAATAAAAAGTGGAGAAAATTCATCATTCTTGGACCAGCCTGACAA
The DNA here is from genome assembly GCF_001698545.2 of Rhinopithecus bieti. Lineage (NCBI taxonomy): Eukaryota > Metazoa > Chordata > Mammalia > Primates > Cercopithecidae > Rhinopithecus > Rhinopithecus bieti. Next base: position 48,276 of record NW_016809436.1, read on the forward strand.
GAAGTACTTGAGGAAATGCAACAACTTGAAACAAAAGGACAATAATTACTCTTATGAATACACATATGAAACTCACCAGTAGATGTAAATTTATAATGAAAATCAGAACACCCTAGTGTTATAATTGTGCTTTATAAACTTTTCAATCACCTCATGGTTAAAAGTCACAACAATTAAGAGGAACAACAGCTATAATTAGAAATTAAAGAACACACAACAGATAAAGACGCAAATTCAGACAACAAACATTTAATTGTGTGGGGTAGGAAAAATCTAGAAAATTTTTATGCAATCAAGGTTAAGTTGCTATCAACTTAAAATAGTCTATTATAACTACGAGCTTCTTAATGCTAGCCCCATGACAACCACTAAGAAAGAAATTAAAGCAGATAATACAAACAAGAAAGAGAAAAGAATCAAAGCTTAGCCACACAGCAAACCACCAAACCACAAAAGTAAACAACAGGAGAGGAAGAAAGGAACAGAGGATCTACAAAACAACCAGAAAACGATTAGCAAGATGGCAGAAGCAAGTTCTTACTTAGCAATAATAACCTTAAATGTAAATGGATTAAATTATACAATTAAAAACATAGAGTGGCTGAACGGATTTGAAAAAAGAAGATCCAACTATATACTGACTACAGGAAATTCACCTCACCATTCAAGACAAACAGAGACTAAAAATAAAAGGATAGAAAAAGATAGGCCATGCAAGCAGAAACAAAAAACAAGCAGGAATAGCATATACTTGTATCAGATAATATACCCTTTAACTCAAAAACTATAAAAAAGAGACAAAGAATGTTATTATATAATGATAAATTGATCAATTCAACAGGAGGATATAATAATAAGTATACATGTACCCAACATCAGAACACCCAAGCATAATAAGAAACTATTTTAATAGTTTTATATTTAAAGGGAGAGGTCAAATACAATTTAATAATGGGAGAACTTCATCACGCCATTTTCAACAATAGAAAAGTCATGCAAACAGAAAGACAATACAAAAAACATCACTTACACTGCACCTTAGACTACATTGACCTAATAGCTATTTACAGAACATTGTGTCCAACAGCTGCAGAATACATTCTTTTCAACTGCGCATGAAACATTTTCCAAGATAAATCATGTTAGACCAAGAAATAAGTTTAACAAATTTCATAAGATATTATAAAAAGAAATTATGCCAAGTATCTTTTCTGAATATAATGACATCAGCAAGAAAAATTGGAAACTTTGCAAATACGTGGAAAATGCAAATACGTAGAAAATCAGCAAAAAAAAAAAAAAAAAAAAAAAAAAAAAACTGGAAACTTTGCAAATACCTGGAAACTAAACAAAATGCACCTAAATGACCAATGGGTCAATAAAGAAATTTTTAAAATTTTGGAGACAAATGAGAATAAAAATACATTATATTAAAACCTATGGGGCATAGCAAAACAAATATATAGTGATAAACACCTACATTAGAAAGAAATAATATATCTAATATACAGCCTGACTAGGCATTGGAAAAAAAAAGAACAAACTGAGTCCAAAATTCACAGAAGGGAAAAAATAATAAAGCTCAGAGCAAAAATAAAATAGAGACTAGAAAAATAATTTAAAAGATCAACAAAATGAAGAGTTGGGTTTTTGTAAAAGAAATAAACAAGAATAACAAACTTTTATTAAACCTAGACTAAGAAAAAAGAGGAAAGATTCAGATTAAAATAGCTTAATAGACATTTCTCAATCTCAGTTCTGGGATATATATCCAAAGGAACTGAAACCAGTACATTGAGTGATATTTGCATTCCCATGTTCATCGCCATGTTATGCACATTAATAAAGAGATAGAAACAACCAAAATGCTCATCAACAGATGAATGAATTTTAAAATGTGGTATATATGCAATACTGTTAAGGCATTTCAAAGCAAGACATTCTGTCATCTGCAACAGCATAGACGAATCTGGAGAACACTATGTAAATGAAATAAGCCAGGTATAGATTATCCTGCTCAGGAGGCTGAGGCAGGAGAATTGTTTGAACCTGGGAGGTAGAGGTTGCAGTGAGCCGAGATCGCGCCGTTGCACTCCAGCCTGGGCGACAGTGTGAGACTGCATCTCAAAAATAAATAATCAAATAAAAAATCAGACATTATAAAAGTGACAAAGTTATTAACTGCTTTTTCATCATCTAGCTTGACAGAAAATATTCATAATCAAATGTGTTATATAAACTATCTATATCATTATCCTTCAGATGTCTGTTAACTGTCATATTTTCTGGTATGTTAATCCAATAAAAATTACAGATATGTTGATATCCCTCCTCACATGGTTTGGCTATGTCTCCATTCAAATTTCAACTTAAATTGTATCTCCCAGAATTCTCACATGTTGTGGGAAGGATCCAGGGGAAGGCAATTGAATCATGGGGCCTGGTCTTTCTGGTGCTAGTCTCGTGATAGTGACTTAAGTCTCATGACATCTGATGGGTTTCTCAGGGGTTTCCACTTTTGCTTCTTGCTCATTCTCTCTTGCCACCACCATATAAGAAGTGCCTTTCACCCTCTGTCATGATTATGAGTCCTTCCCCAGCCAACGTGGAACTGTAAGTCCAATTAAACCTCTTTTTCTTCCCATCCTCTGGTATGTCTTTATCAGCAGCATGAATATGGACTAATACGGCAAACCAGTACTAGTAGAGTGGGTGTTGCTTGATTTGTTTTTCTAAGACCACCAGAGTGGGCACAAAAGAACCAGCGAGTAGGCAAGGGTAGGAGCAAAACTGCAAATTTATTTTTGGTCACCTAGCTTCAGGGAAGAAGGTGGGTAGGGAGAAGTCTGTCGGCCTCCAGCAAAGGAGGCCAAGAGAGTCGCCTGGTGAGCTCTCTGGCGGAGTTCCTAATACAGTCCCCACAGGAGTCTGGGGGCTGGGAAGTCCGTGCGGGGCGTCTGCGGGGAGCGGCTTTTCTAGGAGTGGGAGGGCAATAGGCGGGACACAGGCCTGTCGGGGGGGTGTTCCGCAGGTGCGACCAGGTAAATCTTAGTCTCTTCGGATTGACATCACCTGGCGCATGCCCGGTTGGTCTGCACCTTCCGGGGAGCCGGCTGCATTTTCCTGCGGGAAAAGTTGGTGATGAAGAACCCGGAAGTGCGCCATCTTGCCTCCGTTCCTCCAAACATTGCTGAAAAGGGACTTGTTGAATGGCTTTGACAAAAATGGTGATAGTGATATGAACAATAAGGTCCAAGCTGAAGTGGTCTCAGATGAAGATTAGGAACTTGTTGGGAAGTGGAGCAAAGGTGACTCTTATTGTTTTAGCAAAGAGACTGCTGGCATTTTGCCCCTGCCCTAGAGATTTGTGGAACTTTGAAATTGAGAGAGATGATTTAGGATATCTGGGGGAGGAAATTTCTAAGCAACAAAGGATTCAAAAGGTGACTTGGGTGCCTTTAAAAGCACTCTATTTTAAAATGGAAACAGCAACAAAGTTCAGAAAGTTTGCAGCCTGATGATGCAATAGAAAAGAAAAACCCATTTTCTGCAGAGAAATTCAAGGTGGCTGCAGAAATTTGCATAAGTAGCAAGGAACTTAATGTTGATTCCAAAGACTATGGGGAAAATATCTCCAGGCCATGTCAGAGACCTTCATAGCAGCCCCTCTCATCACAGGCCCTGAGGCCCAAGAGGAAAAAGTGGTTTTCTAGGCCAGGCACAGGGTCCTGTGGTGCTCTGTGTCCCAGCTACTCCATCTGTGGCTGAAAAGGGCCAACGTAGAGCTTGGGCTGTGGTTTCGGAGGGTGGAAGCCCCAAGCCTTGGCAGCTTCCACGTGGGGTTGAGCCTGCAGGTGCACAGAAGTCAAGAATTGAGGTTTGGGAACCTCTGTCTAGATTTCAGATGTATGGAAACACCTGGATGCCCAGGCAAGTCTGCTGCAGAGGTGGGGTCCTCATGGAGAATCTCTGCTAGGGCAGTGCAGAAGGGAAAGATGAGTTCAGAGCCCCCACCCAGAGTCCCTACTGGGACACTGCCTAGTGGAGCTGTGAGAAGAGGGCCACTCTCCTCCAGACTCCAGAATGACAGAGCCACCGACAGCTTGCACCATGCACCTGGAAAAGCTGCAGATGCTCAATGCCAGCCTATGAAAATGCCTGGAGGGAGCCTTTACCCTCCAAAGCCACAGAGGGGGAGTAGCCCAAGACCATGGGAATGCACCTCTAGCATAAGTGTGACCTGAATATGAGACCTGAAGTCAAAGGAGATCATTTTTGGGGCTTTAAAATGTGACTGCCCCACTGAATTTCAGACTTTCATGGGCCCTGTAACCCCTTTATTTTTGTCAATTTCTCCTATTTGGAATGGACATATTTACCCAACACCTGTACCCCCATTGTATCTAGGAAGTAACTAGCTTGCTTTTGATTTGACAGGCTCATAGGTGGAAAGAATTTGCCTTGTCTGAGATGAGGCTTTGGACTATGGAATTTTAGGTTAATGCTGAAATGAGTTAAGACTTTGGGGGACTGGTGGGAAGGCATGATTGGTTTTGAAAGGTGAGGACATGAGATTTGGAGGGTCCAGGGGTAGAATAATACAGTTTGGGTGTATCCCCATTCAAATTTTAACTTGAATTTTATCTCCCAGAATTCCCACGTGTTGTGGGAGGGACCCAGGGGGAGGTAATTGAATCATGGGGGCTGGTCTTTTCCATGTTGTTCTCATGATAGTGAATAAGCCTCATGAGATCTGATGGGTTCATCAGGTGTTTCTGCTTTTGCTTCTTGCTCATTCTCTCTTGCTGCCACGATGTAAGAAGTGCCTTTCGTCCTCCACCATGATTGTAAGACCTTCCCCAGTCACGTGGAACTATAAGTCCAATTAAACCTCTTTGTTTTGTAAATTTCACAGTCTCTGGTATGTATTTATCAGCAGCGTGAAAATGGACTAATACACCTTCTTTATATTATTCTGGACTTTCCTTAGGTGATGGTGAATCAGCTGTTTCTTTCCTTGAGTCCTGCATTCTCACCAAACAGAGCTGTTTAATTTTTCCCAATCCCAGACTATGTGCTTTAGTGTAATTACTCCTCTCTGAATGGAATAATTTTCTCACTTCTCCTTAAATTAAAATCCAACCAGTCCTTTATTACTTATCTCACTAATCATTTATTGCACAAAATTATCTTCTCAAGCAAGAGTTGAATTAATGAAATAACATTTGTAAAGTATCTATCATGGTGGCTAACATTATGATAAAAAAAAACTATATCTATTCTGCTTATTTTTATTCCTCTGAACACCCACAGTATTGTTTATGTAGCTACCGCTTTTAATTTTGTTTTTTGGATTGATATCTATATTAATTCTTCTGACAAACGATTAATTCCTCAGTAACATAAACCCTACTGTATACGCATTGCAGAATTCTTTCCCCATAGATCTTAGGTTAGTGCCACAACGAATGGATGAATAAGATGGTAGAAAGTTGTGTAGGTATAGTGATGGAATGGGTGACCAAATAAATAGATTATAACATTAATAATATTAATAATAGCAATTCCATATGTAGTACCTAGTATGTAGGAAGTAGTTTGTAAGTGCTTGATATACATTGCTACCTTAATCTTTAAAACCAGCAAATAATGTAAGTTGTACTGTTGTATTAAATTATAGATGAAAATATTGATGCCCAAAGAGGCTAACTTCCCTAGTCACTCAGCTGATTAATGGCAGAATGGACTTCACATCCAACGAGAATTGAACCCCGTTAATATTATATTATCTTGAATATATGATTATGGTGAGCAAAATACGTATTAACTAACTGGTAGCTCTTTTTCCATGGTAATGTGCAAGAATGTCTCTTTGTAAATGTAGAAAGAATGGGTATAATCTTCTGTTATTTGAAAAAGAAATGGAAAGATATTTAATGTGAAATATGTAATATCTGCTATTCAGCTGTATCTATGGAGAAATAAAAAGTATTAATGCCTATCTTTGGACTACATATTCAGTGGCCGTACCTATTGTAAAAGGACAAATCAGAATCAGCCCCCAGAAGTTCTTCGTAGACTATCACCTGACTTGTTTCTTCCCCTGTGCCTCCTTTGCTCAAGCTGCCAGTTTGATTTCTGGGTTGCAACACAAACCTGAGAAGGAGGGTATTCCTGGACCTGACTTATTACATCAGTGTATGAAATTCCATAGGAGTGTAACCTGAAAGAAAATCCAAAGATTATATGCCAGGGAGAATGATTCCAGGAAAACAAAATCAGAAAACATAAAGAGCAGATTCCAGAGGAATAACATTGAGAAGCCAAGGCTTTCCACATTACATACACAGAAAAATAAAATTAAAAAAATTTTTTTAAATTAAAACAACATACTTCTTAAGTTTTGTCCCAATAGTGCTATGGGTTTTAATATGGCTCAGCTCAACATGTCTCTTTTTAAAGGTAATTTGAATAAAAGAGAAAACTTTAAAACAACTTGTAGACCCAAATGTAAATTAGACTTCAGCAAATATCTGGATAAATATGACGTCCGTTTCTCCAACACCTAAAGTTAGAGCCATTGAAAATTTGCCTTCATTCATACTCTAGTGAGTCCAAACTAGATTGGATTCTTGGACATAAGGCAACTCTATTTCCAGGCTAATGCGTGTGATACCTTAGCAGTCTGTTCTAATTGTAGTTCACAGTAGACCACTCCCATTTTAAATGACCTTAGTATTATCTTTTTATTTTTATAATTTTATGCATTTTCTTTTACTATATTAAGCCAATAGGCTTTTTAAATCTTAAGGAGGAAAGCTATAATTGCAAATTATACTTAATTATCTATTATCAATGCTTACCTTAATTTTCAATTTTTGGAAGATAGCAGCAACATGAAACATAGTCAATAAACTTCATTATCAAAGTCAACAATTTTTAGTATTAAAGTCAATTTACAGTATGTTTGCTTCAGATATACATAAATTTGAAGCGGCAGTAAGTGTAAACAGAATAGCTGATTTCTTGGATGCACTCCAATACAATTATAGCTACTCACCCTTGTGACTATATGTGTGTGTGCAGCTTCAGGCTGTTTCCCTGCCCCAAGCCACACTAGCAGTATTTTTAGATATGTGTGCAATTAATCGAAACGCAAAATCTCTGTAAACTAGAAAAAATACTATTTAATATACATAGTAGATAAACATGTATTTTGGCATTCATGACAATTTTTAACTTGTAATCTCCTGACTTGGAATTGAGTTACCCCTAAGTATTTAATCACAAAATGGTATTTCTAATAGGCAATTGTAAAAAAGTGTCATCAATCACATTTATTACAAACATCTCATAAAATAGTAAAAATGTTTATGAGATTGTAGAAGGCAGCTAGGTTGTTCTGTGATGTATAAAGATTTGCATATATAAAAAAACAGCAGGCAGCAAACAAGGTTTGTTTCTCTATTTTCCAAAAAGTAAAATTGCATTTGATATAGTATCTATTTAATTTTTATTAAAATATATTGAATATTTTTCTGACGATGGCATTATCACCACAACCTAAGAAGTTTACATTTTGAAAAAAGCTGAAATCTTAATGTATAGAAAAGAACTATTTCTCCAGATCCAATGGTTAATGAGAGCTCCTCAAACATATTTGTAATGGTAAATTATATTACCTTATATTTCATGCAGTTATATACATATGTGAAGTTTTTGTTGTTTTTATTGTTGTTGTGCTATCTATGATGAACATATTTAAGTGACAATAGTATTCTCAAAATAATTCCTTTTATAGTTTACATAGCTGGCATTGTTTGCATGTGAGTAAAAATAAAATGTTATTTTATGGAGAGAAAGTGGAGTTCTTTTTATCCGTCGCCTTAAGGCCGCCAACTGTCGATACCTTAATCCACTAATCCCCTCTGTAATCATGTGTTCACGTGCTGTGCAAACACTCACAAATCATTTTAAGAAACTCTTTTTTTTCCTAGTCAAGAGTACACTCACTATAGGGTGTATATTATAAAATTGCTAATAAAATTTTTGAGTATTTATAGGCTACCATTGAAAGTTACTGTTTTTAAGCATATCCTTTCCTTAAAAAAAAAAGACATAAAATAGAAGAAACAAATAGAATAGTAAAGAAGAAAATGAATGACATCACATTGTATAAATCTGCAGGATTTTTTGCAGTTGACTTTCAAGTGTAATTTTAAAATCCTACGTTCTATTTACTTGTCAGAGACTAGATTTAATTTTTATACGCTACATAGAATTCTCTCTGTTAAGATATTGATATAACAAATTGCTGAATGTTTTAGTCATTGATTCTTGCTGACCAAAATGGGCTTTCAGATTAGAAGTCTTTCTTTCTTCCCTAGAAGACACCTGCTGAGATAGAAGTCCGACTGCCACACAAAAGAAATATGTGGTGTCTTCAACTGGTTCCATCTAGCAATTTGCAATACTATCAAAAATTGCATTTTTTAATGAAAATTACCTAAGGATTTGGCAGAAAAACCCTGGTTAAAATGGACTAACTACCCATTCTCAAGCAGTATTAGCATACTGATTGGCCGTTACTTCTGTCACTCTTCTGACTACAAAATTATGACAGGCCCCACAGCAGGAAGCAAATGATCATTAATACCCTATCCTCTGGGACACAATAAACTGCCATTCACTTGCATACAAATAAAATACACAAGGGCTGTCAGCAAGGGAACAAAAAAGGAAAAGATGCGTTGCAAAATGGTCTGATACTACAGTGGGATGAGACCACTCAAAGGGTTTTTGTTTTTTAGTCTATCTCACCATGGTAGGAAAACTCTTTTATATAGATTTCTTTTCAAATATACTATTTTCTCTACTTGAGCTGTTTGAGCTCTTCAATTAAATGGTAAGGTCTTGTTTTGAGGAGAAAAGAAAATACTTTATAATCCTATAATCCCACAACACAGAAAGCATAAAATTATAAAATTCCATTAAAATGTAAGATAATGTGCCTTTTTGGTTTAAATATAATATATTTAAAAATCTGGTCAATGTATTAGAACCTCATTGAAATTATTAGGGCTGAAATATACTTCACATCACATACTTGATGGTATCAACCAACAAAATGCAACTGGAAAAATGATACATATATATATTACAGTTAAAACTTTACTGCCTCTTTGTTATACTAAAAGTTATGATCGTATTTAAGTTTAATTAGATATTATCACGTGACTGGCATTGTACACTCTTATAATGATGATGATATGGGATTAAGGAATGAAATTAGGATACCACATTGTAAAGAATGGTGAACAATCAATTTCTTTGAAATTTAATAGAGCAACAATTACTCTGGTACATGTTTAATTTTCAATCACTTAAACTGAACTTTTCCTGAAAGTATGCAGGAAATAAAGCAATTCCTGACAGACTTGGATGGTTTTTATAGATTGTATATTCACCAGTCTAAACTTTTAAAGACATTATTTAACCTGAAAAGATAAAATGAATATATTTTAGTTTTTAAATTTAGTTTACGTAACCAATCTAATTGCATTGCTTTTTCTAAAGCTTTATTGATCTACGAGCTCCCAGTGAAACAGATCTTATGCTCAAGGATTTAAGAGTAGGTATCTATATATATTCTACTTATATACCAGCTTTATCTGAGTTTGAACAAGAAACACTTGCTGATTCTGCCCTTTAAACTGGAAGCTAAATAGAACAAACTGCTAATACCCCAGTAACACAGAGGTACATCAAATGTATTATGTTAAATGGAAGAAGCCAGACTCAAAAAGCTACATACTATATGATTTCATTTATATTATATTACCTAAAAGGCAAGCTATAGGGAAAAGAAAGCCAGATCAATGTTTCACAGTAGCTGAGGATCGAAGAAAAGGGTGACCACAAAGACGTGCAAGAATTTTTTTGGTACAATGGAGCTATTCTTTATTCTTAATTTTAGTGATAGTTACATAACTATGTGCATTTGTCAAAACTCATAAAAGTGTATACTAAAATGGGTGAATTACATTATATGTAAATCATACGTCAATAAACCTTACTTTTAAAAAATCCTCTAGGCTTAGTGATGTCAAAAGAATACCACTGTGTTCTGAACTGGGGCCATTATTCTGGCAAAGTAGCAGAAATGACATTCATATATTTAGAACTGGGCAGTTAGAAGTTTTTATATTTTTTGTAATTGCCTGTAGTGATACATTTCCCAATGTTATATGTTAGAAAGACTGTGAGTAGATTAAAAATACTCACTGCTATTTTAATGTCTCCCTCATGTAGCATTAAGCAAAAGTAAAATTCAAATACATCAGTTAACACACTTCACTAGAGAAATAGATTATTATCTTCAATGGGAAAAAAATGGCAGCAAAGAACGCCATTTCTTTAACACATACCAACTTCTTTCCTCTTTTCTGACTTGTGCCCCACTTTTAGGCCTTAGGCTCAATAACAATAACATTATTAACTGCACCGCTAATGGCAATGAAATAATCTCCATCCTTCTGTTATGTGGTAGCGAGAGGCAGTTCTCATTTTTACAACAGTGAATGGATTACATTGAATAAATGCAAATGAAAAGTCACCTTTCAAATATGATAGAATCATCACTTTCACCCAGCAACCCCAAGAAAAGAACTTTAACAGACAAAATAAGAGAACAACCCTTCTCATTCAAATTGCAGAGGGAATTTTTGGTAGTCTGATTATTACCCAATTTGGACTCTAGCCAAGATTCAGACATAAAAGTAGAATAAATTTTAAAAATCATAATTATTAATTATTTTAATGAAACAATATAAATAGAAAATTATCAACAGTAGGAAAGATAGAAAACTAATTTGAGATATGTGAGAGGATAATAATTACTACAATTATGTATACACACTTAAATCCATAAATGTAGAGCAACTCCACAGAGGGAAAATTTATTATTTCCAAATAAATTTTCAATCAAGTAAGATAAATATAAGCTATGCATTGAATAAAAGTTGACTAGCTTCTGCTTCTTGTCAGGCATTATTCCAAGTGCTGGGGATATAGTTGTGAACATGGGAGATGCTATTCTTGGCTTCACGAACTTTGTAATCTAAAAAGGATGAGGTGTGTAATTTTGTGCCAAAAATGATTGCCATTGATCTTGTGCATAGAATGAAAAAACTAGAATTGTATTCTAGATTTGTAAAAAAAAAAAGGTACCATAATTCACAACTTAGATGTCTTTTAAAAAGAATACAAAATAATTTTTTCCTTTATGTCTTTGCATCTGACTCAAACCAGTACATTGTAAGATGTAATAACCAATTATAAGATTATTTTCCGAATTCTGGACCAAACTTGGAAGAGAATTAATTAATTAATTCTATTTCAAGGCAAGTTAGTTTCTCAAACTATTTTATTCTATGTCTTCAGGAGTAGTAGATAAACTCACTATAATTTAAACTCATGATTAAATAACAGGAATTTATTATTCATTATTAGTCATTTGTTAATTTTCACAGCTAGTATGCTCAACAAATTTTTTCCTGATATGTAAGTACTTGGAATTCAAATAGGTCAGTTTACTATTTATAGATGTAAAGATCCAATTCAGTCTATTAATAAAAAGTAAGTTTACAATATATTAAGACCTTTAGTTACATGCTTAATTACAAATCATTTAGCAGGTGCATTACATGACCCCAAAACCAATATGAGCTGAATATTATAATCTGTTTTTTTAAAATGTACCTTTTCCTAAGTAATTTTTAAATGCAGGCATAAGAAAAGTAATATTTGCTGACTATCTGTGGTCAATTACATAGCACCAGCTCCAACTGCTAAGGACTTCTCAACAGAAAAGCCAACAACTACATTTTCAGAATCCCCTTCCCTATATGTTTCTGAGTTAGAAGATTTCAACAAACACATGAGATTTAGAAAGAAGAAGAAAATAAGAATCCATTATTGTTGGATGCATTTGTAGGTAGATATTTCAGCAGATATGAGTTTCAAAGCAGCTTCCAGATAAACTTTTTGAGAATCACCAACATCATTCCTGCTGGCTGAGGTGGTCTATGGGAATTATCTAGAGGGCTTTGAGATGCCAACCAGCTCCTGTATGAGCTCTTAAAAGCCATTCGTTTCAGTGACGCATGCTGAGAGACTTTTGAAAAATTTATATAAGCCTCTAGTCCTAACAAAACTGTAATTGATATAAATATTATGCAATAAAAACTACAAAAGTTTCAGTGTTAAATGCTACAGAGGCTCAGAGGAGGAGGAAATTCCAAATTCCAGTCTTGACCAGTCTATAAAAGTCACTGTATGGTGTTATTATGCAATTACATCAGGACTCCATGTATTGTACATCTCCCTGACCCAACAACTCCAAGATCTTGCCTGGTGATAACAATGGGGAGGAGATATTTTCAACGTGAACATGTTAGTTGCAGGAAGATACAAGGGGAAATTTATTCATTTATTCAACAAGGACTTAACAAGCAGTTACTTTGAGATAGCATTGTTCTAGGCGCTTGGGCTACATAAGTGACTAAAACATATTAAGCGCCCCTTACTCAAGGAGTTTAGGCTGCAAAAAAGAATCATCATGAAGGAAGCACTACAAATAAAAAAGCAAATATTATGACATTACAGAAAATAATAAAATTTATGATAAAAATTAAAGATAGGACAAAGAAGAATGAGAATACAGGACTGAGGGCAGATTGCTCTTTTTTTAGGCTAGTCAGAGATGACTATGTTTAACGGTTGTCAGTAGAGTCTTCTTTGAGAAAGCGACATTTGAGCAAAGATTTGAGGTGAGAAGGTTAAGCTACGTGACATGGTTTGACTCTGTGTCCCCACCCAAATATCATCTCTAATTGTTATCCCCATAAACCCCACATGTCAAGGGAGATACCTGGTGGGAGGTGATCGAATTATGGGGGTGGATTCCCCCATGTGGGTCTCATGATAGTGAGTTCTCACAAGAGCTGATGGTTTTATAGGTGTTTGACAGTTCCTCCTTCAAACTTTTCCTCTCTCCTGCCACCAGGTAAGATGTGCCTGCTTTCCCTACTGCCATGATTGTAAGTTTCCCAAGGCCTCCCCAGCCATGTGTAACTGTGACTTCATTAAAGCTCTTTTTTGTAAATTACTCAGTCTTGGATATTTCTTTATAGCAATGTGAAAATGGACTAGCACTCTATGTTAATATTTTGGAGGGAAAAATCTTTGCAAAGCCCTAAATGGGAAAATATCTGACATCTATGAAGTGTGGCCAAAAGGCAAGTGTGGCTAGGGAAAGCATAAATGAGTGTGCAGAGAGGTCAGCAGAATTATCCAGTCTGAATTATATGGGGAAAAAAAGAATAGTGAGGAAAATAAATAATACATGTAAACCAGATATTGAAGGAAACACATACAATGGAGAAAGATTTAAAAATCAAAAGCTCTTTATTTGAAAAAAAAAAATGAAATGAATAAATCTCCCAGAATATAGAGCCAAAAAATATAGATAGTACAAATTACTAATATCTGGAATTTTTGGTGAGAATCAGTATGTTATAGATTTTATTTGTAAAGACAATTCTTAAGATACAATAATGTAAAGTTGTGATTGCTTTACAGTCTGTCAACCTGGGTTTGAATCCCAGCTCTATTGCATATGTCTGTGCTAATTACTTAGTTTCTTTAGGCATCATGTTCTCATGTTGAAAACCTTTTTGATTTTCTTTACTTTTACTTTAGATTCAGGGGTACATGAGAAGGTTTGTTACACTTAGCAAATTAGCACAGGGACAGAAAACCAAATATTACATGTTCTCACTTATAAGTGGGAGCTAAATGATAAGAACTCATGAACACAAGGAAAGGAACAACAGACACTGGGGTCTACTTGAAGGTGGAGTCTGGGAGGAGAGAGAGGAGCAGAAAAGGTAACTAACTACTGGGTACTGGACTTAATACCTGGGTGATAAAATCATCATACAACAAACCCATGTGACATGAGTTTACCTATATCTGGAATTTTGAAAGAAAGAGAAATCACCACAGATACTAATTGAATTTAAATAGTAATAGGAGAGTACTGAGGCAGATTATATTTTCTAAAAATGGCTCCAACCTATTCTATTTCATATGCCCTTCTTCCAATATAATTTTGACATTCTTTTCATTCAGAAGCGCAGTCCATAGTCCCTCTCTTGAATCTGGGTGGATTTATGAGGGCAGAAGATAAGAATTTATGTGATGATGTCACAATATTATTAAAGTGCAGTAAGAAAATAATAGCCAACTTAGAATTTTTACCTCACCAACACTCAAAATAAACTTAAAGATATTTTCAAGCAAAATAAACTGAAAAGGTCATCACGAGCAGTCCTTCAATAAAAGAAATGTGAAAGGGAATACTACAGGTAGATACAAAATTATCACAAAAAGAAACACAATTATGCGTGGAGAAATGAAGACTACCCAAAAGGATAAATATTTAAGGAACTCTGAATTAGCATTGGTTGTTTAAATATAAAAACAATGCCACATGGGAACAAAATATTTAAACGATTAAATTTCATGAGCCTTTCAAAAAGCAAGAAGGAATTAAATAAAGTTGTGTTGATCTTGCCTTGTCCAAGAAATAGAAAGAATACTAATTTAAAGTAAACTGTAATGGATCAAAAACACATGTTGTAATCCCTAGGGCAGCACTACTAAATAGAATTTTTGCAATAATGGACATGTTCCATAATCCACGCTCTTCTAAACAATAACTCTTAGCCACATGTGGAGATGGAACACTTGAAATGTGGCTAATGTGACTAAGAAACTGAATTTTTACCTTTATTTAAGTTTAATTTAAATCGCTCCATGTGGCTAGCAGTTACTGTATTGAACAGTGAAATTCTAAAATAATTAAAAAGAGAAAATACTATAATAGAGTCATTAACAAGCTAATAAGAGATAAAATAATTTTTTAAACATGTTTTATCAAAAATGAGACAAGAAAAGAGAAAAAACAACAAAGAACAAACATAACAACGGGCAAAAAACACAAACAGTTACATGGTAGATTTAAACCCAAATACATTAAAAATTACCTTAAATGTGAGTGGAAGAGGTACCTCAACAAAAGTCTGTGGTTATCATAGTAGTAAAAATATATATATGTGTGTGTGTGTGTGTGTGTGTGTGTGTGTGTGTGTGTGTATTTCTGTGTATTATGAATATTTATATATAACATATATATATCCAAACATATGTACAGAAACACACACATGTAAAGTTTATAAGAGATATATCTTTTACATAAAATCAAATAACTAATGACAATAAAGAATATAAAAATATATACTATATACACACTAACCAAATATAATAATATTAAAATATATAAAATATCAGAAAAAGACTTTAAGACAAATTGTATCATTGGAGAATAAAGGAGACATTTTATAATCATAAGAATCAATTCAACAGAAAGATATAAAATTCTAAATTTGCATACACATAATAGCATGGCCTTAAAACATGTGAAGCAAAACTAACAAAATTAAAAGAGAAATAGAGAAAACTACAGTTATATTTTATGATACCTGATAGCCCCTGATAGAAAAAGCAGTTACAGAATATTTGAATGATATTAGCCAAATTGACCTATACAGGCAGTAACAACAGAAATATACATTTTTTTCATGTGTTTATGAAATATTTACAGAAATGTCAAACAAAATCCCATGAGGATGTGTGTGTGTATATATAAAATACTTTGGAGAACTGAAAAAGCCAAAAAATCCAGGATAACCTTGAAGATAAAAGGAAACAGAAACTAACACTTCCAAAATAAAGACTTATTATGAATCTACATTAATTAAGGTAGCTTGGTATTTGCAAAAAGGTTTTAAAAATTAATAATTAATATAGGCCAGGCGTGATGGCTCTTGCCTGTAATCACAGCAATTTGGGAGGCCAAGGCAGGAGGATTGATTGAGTCCAGGAGTTCAAGACCAGCCTGGGCAACATGGTGAGACCTCATCTCTACAAAACAAATTTAAAAATTAGCTGGGTGTGGTGACATACACCTGTAGTACCAGCTACTCGGGAGGCAGAGGCGGGAGCATTGCATGAGCCTAGGAGGTCAAGGCTTCAGTGAGCCGAAACTGTGCCACTGTACTTTAGACTGAAAGACAGGATGAGACCCTATCTCAAACAAAACAAAACAACAACAACAACAACAACAAAAACAATTCAAATAAAATAGAATACAGAAACAGTACATTATTTGAATTATGAGAAAGATGTACACAAATGTACATTATTTAAATTATGAGAAAGATATTACTGAAGTACATTCAGAAAAAGAGTCGTTTGTTATTTGCATGAGAAAAAAAGAATCTTGACCTGTAATTCATACCATACATGAAAATTGAATCCAGGTGTTTTCTAAACATAAAAAGCTTCTTGGAGAAAATCTAGAAAACCTTCATGACTACTGGATGCAAAAAGATTTTTTGAGCAGAACAAATAAGATTAATAAAGTCAAGTTTATTGGGAAAAAAGGGATAAACTAGACTGCATTAAAATTGTAACTTGTTTATCATAACTATAATTGAGTGTAAAAAAGGTAATTCTCCGAATAGAATAAAAATTTTTAAACTTACATATGATAAAAGTACTTATCCAGAATACACAAAAATCCTATACTTTTTTAAGAGAAAGACAACATAACAAAAAAAGAGGCAAAATATTTGAACAGATACTTTATAGCAGTGAATAATTACATGACTAGTAAACATATCAGTAGAGGAACAAAAGGTAAAACCTTGGGATAGCTGAAATCAAAAAAAAAAAAAAAAAAAATCTAACAATCATTAGTATTGGCCAGAGAGTATGAAACAATATTTGAACTTTTTCATATTCTGATAGCAATGTAAACTGGTAGAACAATTTTAAAATATTTGGTATGTATTAAAGTTGAACATACAGATACCCTATGATCTAGTAATTTAGCAATTTTATTTCTAGTTACATACCCATGAGAAAAACATATCTGTTTGTACAAAAAAAAAGTACAAGAATGTTCATAGCAGGAACTCCTCATCATAGTCAAAATACAAAAAGAACAATAACTTTTATTGATGGCAGAATTGATAAATAAACTAGATGTGTTTGTATAATGGAATAGTATTCTGCATAAGGTTAAACAAACTACTACTAGCTGCAGTAAAATGGAGGAGTCTCGTATGAATCCATTTCTTTTCTAGGAATGTAACAGAGATATGTTTACATTTTGTAAAGTACACAAATCTAGGTTATAAGTCAAAAAAAAAAAAAGCTCACTTAAAATTACACATTTTGTTTTTTTTTTTTTTTAGTGTTTTTCCCCCCAGGATGGCAGATTATAGACTTTTAGTGTGCCTCAGCCACTTGGAAATAGCAAAATATATTTTGCATAAGATCAACTCTTTGAGCTTTAATTCAAGAAGAAAAATATACATAAATATCAGCTCTGTGAACTTTAATTCAAGAAGGAAAATGGGAATCCACAAAAATTGTGATGGACAACCCAGAGTCCAGGGAAGACAAAGAATGTGGGCAAATGGCACATCTGGCTGATAAAAGTGAGGGAAGTCCCAGTACATGAGTGGGACAGAAAGCTTCCCTCTCTGACTCTCCTTCACACTGGGGATCTGAGCAACCCAGGCCAAGAGAGAAGAGAGTCTACTTTGTTTCTCCCAAGCCCTGGACCTAACTTGTGGGGAGGTTTTGAGACGCAGAAAGGGAAAGACACTGGCAAAAACTGCAGGCCTTTTCTCAGACTTGGGACCGAGAGCAGGATACCATTTTTAATCCATGCAAGTACAAAGACAGTCAATCTTTGATGAGACAGCAGCATGGCCACACAGGCATTTTTATGTCAGGACAGAGAATGGAGTTCCCGTTCTACAGTGGGATAGGGGCCTCCACACATAGAAATTGTGGAAAGCAGCTCAGCAACAGGTGCTAAAATTGTGTTCTTCCCCATTGTAGTGCTGGGGCAGGAGGAGAGCTGCTGCAGTCATGGTTTATCCTGGGTGAAGAGACTTGCAGACGGTGCAAGTTTTGTGACTTGGAACTGGTCTGCATGCATCATTGCTTGGTTCCCTAGCCTGCTCCCCTGGGATTTTGGTGTGCTGTACCCTCTTTGCTCCACTCCCAGACAGATCTCCAGGCATTCAGAGCACTCACTCACCTGATTCAGCAGTCTGAGCCATCCCACCCTTTTGCACATAGATAATGAAGAGTGAGGCCCTCTTTCCTCCACACCAGGTAGATCTCCAGGCATTCAAAGCACCTGATTACCTGGATTGCAGTCTGAACAAACTCAGCCTTCCCATGCAGAGATTGCGATGCATGGGGCCTTCTCCACTCCATGCCAGGGCCGATCTCCAGATGTCTGGAGCACCCAGTCTCCTGGATTAAAGGTTTAGAAAAAACCCTACCCTTATGCAAAAAAAAAAAAAAAAAAATTGGGGCGAAAGAGGTTTCCCAGCTCCATGTCTACACATGCAAGCCCCTGGCCGCTTGGTGGCCACCCAGCATTGGTGCTTGTGCCTTTTACTAGGGGACCTGAAGGAGGGACTGTCTGGCCTGGCCCCATCCATCTTGCCCCCACATCCTGCCAAAGTTGAACAGGGAGCTCAGACCACTCTGCACTCTATGGATCAGCCCATTGCTTAAGAGAGAAGAGAGTTTCTCCCTATGAACAAGGATCACAAATACACCCAACTGTGTTGGTCGCAGCTGGCTCTTACCCATGAGTATCATCAGCTCTTACCCAGGCTTGTACATTTAACTGCACACCCTGATATAAAACCTGCCAACAGAAGAATATAGGTTTATAGAAGCAAAGCCAAAAAGACACTAGTCAACATTCCCTATTGTCACACCCTCTAAGGGGTGGGAGAAGGACAAAGAAATAATAATAATATGGGGAAAAAAGAAAGAAAAAACAATCTTATCTTCATGAAAATAATTCCAAAAATTAGATGTGTCAGCATTTTCAGATGAGAAAGAACCTGTGCAAGAATTCTGATATCATGAAAAACCTGAATGTAATGACACCAAAGGATCACATTAGCTTTCCAGCAATGGTTTCTAACTAAAATGGAAACTCAGGGATGACAGATAAAGGAATCAAAACATGAATTTCAAGGAAGTTCAACAAGATTCAATACAAGGTGCAAATCAACACAAAGAAACATCTAAAGGAATCCAGTAAATGAAGGAAGAAATAAACATCTTGAAATCAATCACTGCTTCTGGAATTGAAAAATTAATTTAAGGAATTTCAAAATACACTTGAAAGACTAGACAGAGGAGAAGAAAGAATTTCAGAGTTTGAAGAGTGATCTTTTACTAATTCAATCAGAAAAGAAAAATAAAAAAGAATCTTTAAAATGAACAAAGGCTTCAAAAATATGGATTATAGGTCATGTGACCTAATCTACAAATTACTGACATTACTGAGAGAGAAGGAGAAAAAATAATCAACCTGGAAACATATTTGAGGAAACAATTTAATAATATTTGGCTTATCTTTCTCGTGAGGTAGACATTCAGATATAAGAAGTCCAGAGAAGACCTGAAATGTATTAAAAGAGAACCCCATAAGACTAACAGTGGACTTCTTAGCAGAAACCTTACAAGCCAAGAGAGATTGGGGTCCTATTTTCAGCATTTTTAAGAAAAGAAATTCCAACCAAGAATTTCATATCTTTCTAAATCAAGTTTCATAAGCCAAGAAGATATAAGGTTTTTTTTTCAAGAAAAACAAGTGCTAAGAGAATTCATTACCACTAGACTAGCCTTACAAGAGATCCTTAAGGGAATCTAACATGGAAACAAAAGAATGATACTTGCTATTGTAAAACCCACTTAAATACATAGCTCACCAATCCTATAAAACAACGAAACAATAGAAACTACAAAGCAGTCAGCTAACAACTTCAAGATAGAATAAAGATCTCACATATCAATATTAACCATGAATCCAAATGGTCCAAAGGGTCCATTTCAAAGGAACAGAGTGGCAAGTTTGAATGAATAAACAAGACCCATCTATCTACTGTCTTCAAGAGACCCATCTCACACATAATGACATCCACAGGCTCAAAAGAATACATTTGAGAAAGATCTATCACACAAATGGAAGGTAAAAAAGAGCAGAGGTCAGTATTTTATATCAGATAAAACAAACTGTAAACCAACCACAGTAAAAGAGAACAAAGAAAGACATTGCATGATGATAAAGTGTTCAATTTAACAAGATGACTTAACTATTCTAGAGCAATCAGGCTAAAGAAAGAAATTAAATGCATCCAAGTAGAAAAATAATAATAATTAAAAAAAAACATACACATAGAGCAATATAACAGAATAGAGAACCCAGAAATAAGGCAGCACACCTGCAGCCACCTGATCTTTGACAGAGTCAACAAAAATAAGCAATGGGGAAAGGATTCCACACTCAATAAATCGTGCTGAGAAAGTCGGCTAGCCATATGCAGAAGAGTGAAATTGGATCCCTACCTTTCACTCTACACAAAAACTAACTCAAAATCGATTAAGGATTTAAATGTAAGACCTGAATCCTGGAAGAAAACCTCAGAATGCACTTCTGGACATTGACCTTAGGAAGGAGTTTATGACTAAGTCTGCAACAAAAGCAAAATTTGACAAATGGGGCCTAAAGAGCTCCTGCACAGCAAAAGAAACTATCAATATAGTAAACAGGCAACCAATAGAATAGGAGAAAATATTCACAAACTATGTGTCTAACAAAGGTATAATATCCAGAATCTATAAGAAACTTAATTCAACAAACAGAAAACAAATAACCCCATTAAAAATGGGCAAAAGACACTTCCTAATAAAGTCAAAAGAAGACACACAAGTGGACAAAGAAGATGAAAAAATTACCAACATCACTAGTTACCAGAGAAATACAAATCAAAACCACAATGAGATACCATCTAGCACCTGTCAGAATGGCCATTATTAAGAAGTAAAAAATTAACAGATGCTGGAGAGACTGTGGAGAAAAATGAACACTTGTACACTTTTGATGGGAATGTAAATTATTTCAACAACTGTGGAAAGCAGTCTGGATATTTATCAAAGAACTGAGAGTTAAACTACCATTTGATTCAGAAATCCCGTTACTGGGTATATGCCCAAAGAAAATAAATTGTAATACCAAAAAGATAGATGCACTAGTGTGTTCATTACAGCACTATTCATAAAATCAAAGATACAGAATCAACCTAGGTGCCCATAAATGGTGGATTAAAGAAAATGTGGTACATATACACCATGGAGTACTACACAGCCATAAAAGAGAACAAAATTATGTTCTTTTGCAGAAACATGCATGTGTGCGATGGCCATCATCCTAAGCAAATCATCATAGGAACAGAAAACCAAATACTGCCTGATCTCACTTATAAATGAGAGCTAATAATTGAGTACATAGGATTATAAAGAGGGGAACAATAGACACTGATGACTCCAAAACAAGAGAGGGAAGTGGCCAAATCCTGAAAACTACCTATAGGGTACTATGCTCACTATCTTGGGGTATTCATTCATACCCCAAACCTCAGCCTCACACAATTCACCCATGCCATGGGACAAACCTGCATGTGTGCCCCCTGAATCTAAAGTGAAATTATTCTTTAAAAACACACATTTTACAATGATGGCTCTTTTGAAAACAGATGGGAGGATGAGATGAAGGATGGAATGATGGTGATGAGAAAGGAGGCTGTGGCAGTAATGCAAGCACTGCACGATGCTGGCTCCTACATCAGAGATCTGATTCTGCATATGTTTCAAGAGCAAATGAATTTTCTGATAAATTGGATGCGGTGCGTGAGAGAATGAGAATTCAAAGATAATTTCAAGTATTTGACTTTGAGCACCTAGAAGGATGATGTTGATGTCAAATGAGATGAAATATCCTTTAAGTGAAGCAGGTTTTGAGGAGTACAATCAGGAACTTCATTTTGTAGCTGTTGAATTTATGTCTGTTGAGAAGACATAGACTCAAGAAGAGCTGTTGAATACATAATTACACATACAAATCTGGATTTCAAAAAAGAAATCTGGGCCTGAGATATGAATATTGGAGTGATAATCATTGCAATGTTACTTAGAACCATAAAACCCACTAAAAAGTTTCTCAAATTTTTTTGTTAGAAAAAAAAATGGCCAAAAACTGGAACACTTTAACATGAAGAGAGCGTTGGAGAGAAGAAAAGGAACTAACAAAAGAGACAGAGAAGAATAAATGAGAAAGATAGAAAACCACAAGATTGAAGTGTTCTGATAGCAAAATTAAAGATCGTGTACAAAAAAAGTAAATAAACAAGAGATCAAGTAGATCAAGTAAGATCATATAGGGTCAGTGAATTGAGCAATGTGGGATTATTTTGACTTGATAATAGTAGTACTGGTGGAGGGAAGGGAAAAAACAGCCTGACAGAGTGTGTTTAAAAGGAAATGGATATAATATTTTATAAAATAAAATGTGTATCTCAGTAACATAATGTTGATTCAAGAAATGCATTCACAAGGAGTACATACTATATGACTCCTTTTATGTTAAAAACAACAACAACAAATAAACACACACCAGCAATCTATGGTGTTAGGACTCAGAAAAATTGGCAATGTGAGGGAGTTGTTCTTGGAAACAGATAAAAGAGAGGTCTTTAGGATGCTGGTAATGTTATGTTCTGAGTACTATTTTCATGAGGGTGTTCAATTTGTAAAAAATCCTCAAGCTATACACTTATGACATGTCCATTTTTCTGTTTTAAAATCGAGAAAATATAAACAAGAACCAGAAACATAAATACAGAAAGTTCTTTAAAGAAACTGGTTGTGAATGGAAGCAAATAAATTAAGTGGTAGCTCACAGGGAAATGGAGCCAAGATTTGGTTTTGTTGTTTGCTCTGATTTTGTTCTTGTTTTTTTTGTGGAAGAAATATAGCATGTTTCTTTGCCACTGGGACAATACAGTTAAAAATGAAGAAATTAACTGTATAGGAGAAAGAGAAAAAAAACTGGTTGAAGAAATAGATGTTTTGGTGGAGGTGAGAAAGGATCATACACAGAAGAGAAGAGGGTGGTTTTAGGTAGGAACGTGGATAGTTATGGATGATAATAAGGGAAAGGCAGTTTAAGAATAACAGAGGCATGTAAAAAATTTCTTTAGAATACATTGGCTCACCCAGTGAAACAGAATGCATGTCAACAACAGAGAAAGAGGCTATGCAGGAGATGATAAAGGTATGATGAGAGAGAAAAGTAAGCAATGGTCAACTAAGACAGTGGTAGAAGGAATGGACTGTAGAAATAGAGTGTTATTGCCAGGCAATATTGAAATATCACTTAAGTTTTGGGGTCATTAACTTGAAAGCAAATTAATCAGCATGGTAGTTTGTCTTACTCCTGCAATTCAGCTACAGAGATGCAGATACATACTGGGTGGTAAGTAAGATTTAAACTATATGCTGGCTCTGCCATGAAAAGCAAAGTCAGTAAAGGCAAAACTGAGAAAGGTATATACATGGGGGTATATAGTCTTGTGTATATAGTGGGGGTATATATAATGCTTAATCTTTGGAAGTAAGGAGAAGAGAGGAATAGGAAAGTGTCAGGGTGAATGGACTGAAAGTCCCAGTGGGAGTGAACAATTTGTTAGAATCAGAGTTTTAACTATGTATTATAAATACACACTATATTTTAAAAGTCATTATTATAATTTTATCAGTCAGTATTAGTTATCTTTGCTCACTACTTCTTTTTCATTTAAACTCAATCTCTTCTGGAAATATCTTCTAATGTTTTAAAGACAGAGTCTATTGGTAGTAAATTCAGTTCTTATTTTCTAAAATATCTTGATTTTGTTCACATTCTTGAAAGATACTTTTGCTGGAAATCTGGGCTGAAAGTTCTTTTCTCTAATCTTCTTGAAGATACTATTCCTCTGTCTTCTAGCTTCCAGTGTTGTTATTGGTAAACCATTCTTCATTGAAACTGATTTGGGAGAGGTGATTTTCTTTTTTTCTCTGGTGTTTTGATAATCTTATTCCCTTGGTATTCTATAAATTTACTAACACTTGTCTAAGTGTGGGTTCATTTTTTATTTATTATATATTGAATTTGTTAGTCATCCTGAATCCAAAGATTGTTATTTTTCAGATATATCCTTTGGGAATAAATGTTCCTCTAAACATGGTTGACCTCTTTGAAAAGGGTAGGGGGTGGGCAAAATGGAAGAATTCCGTAAGCAAACTTGAAGCAGCCTAACTACATTCAAGAGTAAGACTCAAAAGCATTTCAACCTAACAATGCACATCTATTTTCATGCTTGTCAATAATATCTTTCTATACAGATTATTTGTATACACTGATGTGTAAGTTAACATGAAAACTCCAACTACAGTTGTAAGTTGTGGAATGCAAGATTTGTTTACATTACACTCATCTTTTCTGAGTCCCTGTCTTGTCTCAAGCTTCAGGATCAGCCAACTTTGGTCCTTTTTCTTGTAGGAGCTTTCTGGATCAATTTAATCTAAAAAGTATTGTTTATTTTGATTGGGGTAAATGAGTTTCACCTAAAATATTTTTATGAGCTAGCATTCTAGCATTTATATTTTAAGCCATGTCTCTCAGTTAGTTGAATAAAACATTTGCCACCAGTTAAAGAAATTTCAGTCATGGGCAGACAGGTAAGGAAAATTAGGGACTAGATGGAAGAAGGGAAAAGCACACTGTATTTTCATGTATATGGGAATTTCTTGAAGTTCCTTTTTGCAAATGCAGTATATTCCCAAATATATACATACATGTATGGGAGTAATTACGATTTAGACTTTTCAGGGCATGTTAATAACGGGAAATATAATAACACAGGCCCATGACCTGTCTTCCTGTTCATCACTAGTTTCTCAAAAAAAGATAGATAGCAAAATTTCCTAGTTATTTTTCTTTGAGCCACATGACCAGTATTGTTAAAAATGCAAGAAGGTGTTTACTGGTTTCTGTGAATTTGAAGAATTCCTGCTGCCCTAGGTCACGTTCATCTGGCAGAATTCCTTTCCTTAGACCCTCCTTGAATCCACAACCCCTTGCCTCATGCATCCCTTAATTCTAAGCTCCATTTTTTCTGCTTCTCATTAACTCTTCTGTGACCTTTATTACATTTTATAACATGTATTTTTAAAAAGCCATTTAGTTTAACACACATATTTCAATTGTTTGAATTGTGTTGACACGGACATAGGAATAAATAAAGCGACTAACTAGTGCCATGCCTAAGCTTGTTATATGATTTCTGATTTTGCTAATGAACTACCTTGACAAGGTATAACAGAGTTGTTAGAAACATTGATTTTGCAATCAGAAAGGCCTATATTTGAATATTGATTTCATCGTTTGCATTGTCTTAAGTTTCTTCACCCATAAAATAAACAGGATCACCTGAAGCAAACTTGCCAAAAAGGTTATGAAGCTTAAGTTTTGCAATATGTTCATGAGACTTTCGGGTTTTGAAAACTGTAAAAGTAAAACTTTTTTTTTTTAACTTTTTTTTCTTTTTAAAAAATATGTGTAGATGTAAGGGGTACAAGTGCAGTTTTGTTACATTGATATATTGCATAATTATCAAGTCTGAGATTTTAGGGTAGTCATCATCTGAATAATGTGGATGGTATATACTAACTATTTCTTACCCCCCCCCCCCCCCCCCCCCCCCCAACCTCCTCTCATCCTTCCAAATCTCTAATGTCTATTGTTCCACACTCTATTTCCATTTGTGTACCTTATTTACTTCTTACTTATAAGCGGCAACATGTGCTATTTGACTTTCTGTTTCTGAGTCATTTCACTTAAGATAATGGCCTCCAGTCCCATCTATGTTGCTGCAAAACACATGATTTCATAATTTTTATGGCTGAGTAGTGTTCCATTGTACATATATGTGCCAAATATGCTTTTTCCAGGTATCTATTGATGAAGATTTAAGTTGATTTCATATCTTTGCTGTTGTGAAGAGTGATGTGATAAATATGCAAGTACAATTATATTTTTGATATAATAATTTCTTTTCTTTGGGGTTTTTTTTTTCAAGTTGAGTTATTTGAGCTCCTTAGAGATTCTGGCTGTTAGTCCCTTGTCAGATGCGTAGTATTTAAACATTTTCTTCCATTCTGCATGTTGTCTATTCACTCTGTTAATTATTTCTTTTGCTGTGCAGAAGCTTTTCAGTTTAATCAAATACCATTTGCCTATTTTTGTTTTTGCTGCATTTGCTTTTGGAGTCTTTATCATAAATTATTTGCCTAGGCAAATGTTCAGGAAAGTTTTCTGATGTTTCTTCCTGTATTTTTATAGTTTCATGTCTTACGTTTAAGTCTATAACCCATCTGGAGTTAATTTTTGTATATGGGATGAGATAGGGATCCAGTTTCACTCTTCTGCATACGGCAATTCAATTTTCCCAGCCATCATTTATTGAAAAGTCTATCTTTTTCCCAGTGTTTTCATCAACGTTGTCAAATTTTAGTTGGTGGTAGGTGTATGCATTTATTTCTGGGTTCTGTTCCATTGATCTATGTGTCTATTTTTATACAGTACTGTGCTATTTGGATTACTATTACCTGGTATTATACTTTGAGGTCAGATAATGTGATGCCTCCACCATTGTTCTTTCTGCTTAGGAATGCTTTGGCTAATTGGGCTCTTTTTTTTGTTCCATGTGAATTTTAGGATGATTTTGTCAAATTCTGTGAAAAGTGATGTTGGTATTTTGATAGGAATTACATTGAAACTGTAGATTGTTTGGGCTAGTATGGTGATGTTAATAATATCAATTCTGATCTGCAAGCCTGGAAGGTTCTTCCATTCCTTTGTGTTATCTGCAATGTTTTTTTGTCAGTGTTTTGTAATTTTCCTTATAAAGATATCTCACCTCCTTGATTAAATATATCCCAGGTATTTTATTTATTTTCTGTCACTATTGTAAATGGGATTGACTTCTTAATTTGTTTCTCAGCTTGATGGTTATTGGTGTATAGAAATGCTGTTGATTTTTATATATTGATTTTGCATCCTGAAACATTTACCAAATTCAGTTACTAAATCTAGGAGTCTTTTGGAGACATCTTTAGAGTTCTCTAGGTATAGTATCATGTCATCAGCAAACAAATAATTTCTTCCTCTTTTCCAATATGGTTTCCCTTTATTTCTTTCTCTTGCCTGATTTTTCTGGCTCTGAATTCCAGTGACATTTTGAATAGGGGTGGCAAGGGTGGATATCCTTGTCGTGATCCAGTTTTTAAGGGGAATGCATCCAGCTTTTGCCAATTCGGTATGATGTTTTGCTGTGGGTTTGTCACAGATGGCTCTTATTATTTTGAGATATTTTCCTTATATACCTACTTAGTTGAATGTTTTTATCATGACAGGATACTGAATTTTATCAAATATTCTTTCTTCATTGATTAAGATGATTATACGTTTTTTGTTTTTAATTGTATTTATGTGGAATTACATATATTGATTTGTATATGTTGAACCATCTTTGCATCCCTAGAATGAAGCCCATTTGATTGAGGTGAATTATCTTTTAATGTGGTATTGGATCTGGTTTTGTAGAATTTTGCTGAGGATTTTTGCATCTTAGTTTATAAGAGGTATTGGTTTATAATTTTTTTTCTTTTCTCTCTCTCTTTTTTTTTTTTTTTTTTTTTTTTTTTTTTGTTGTTGTTGTTGTTGTTGTTATATCAATGCCTGGCTTTGGTATCAGGGTGAATTACTTTGTAGAAATAATTAGGGAGGATTCCTCTCACCTAGATGTTTTTGGAAGAGTTGTGGGAGGAATGGTACCAGTTCTTCTTTGTAGATTTGGTAGAATCCATCTGGTCCTGGGATATTTTTGTTGTTGTTTTGGGAAATATATTTTATTACTGATTTAATCTCGCTAGTTGCTATATCTCTTCAGGATTTAAATTGTTTCTAGTTCAAATGTGGGAGGTTGTATGTTTCAGGAATTAATCCATTTCTTACAGATTTTTAGATTGGGGGCATGTGGTTGTTCATAGTAGTCTCTCTTTTATTGTTTCTTCTTTCTTTTTTTGTATCTTCTTTCTTGTTGTTGTTTTTTCTTGTGGACTGTAGCCAGCAGTCTAACAATTTTGCTCATTTTTTCAAGGGACAACTTTTCATTTTGTTGATTCTTTGTATTCTTATGTTCTCAATTTCATTTAGTTCTGCTCTGATTGATCTTTGTTACTTCTTTTCTTCTGCTAGCTTTGAGTTTTTATTGTTGTTGTTGTTGTTTCTTTGCTTGGTTTTTTTTTTTTTTTCTTTTTTTTTTTAAGTTCCTGGAGATAAACGATAAGGTTAATTTGTGATCTTTCTATTCTTTTGATATGATCATTCTAATGCTACAAGCATACCTTTGAGCACTACTTTTGTTGTAGATCAAGGGATTTGGTATACTGCGTTTACATGTTCATTTGTTTTAAAAGTTTTTAAAATTTCTGTCTTAATTTCATCATTGACTCAGTGATCATTCAGGAGTTTCTTCTTCAAGGCTGGGTGTGGTGGCTCATGCCTGTAATCCCAGCACTTTGGGAGGCCGAGGGAGGGGTGGATCACTTGAAATCAGGAGTTCAAGACCAGCCTGGCCAACATGGTGAAACCCTGTCTCTACTAAAAATACAAAAATTTGGCAGGCTTGGTGGTGGGCACCTGTAATCCCAGCAACTCCAGAGATTGAATCAGAAGAGTCACTTGAACCTAGGAAGAGGAGGTTGCAGTGAGCCAGGGTCGTGCCACTGCATTCTGGCCTAGGTGACAAAGAGAGACTCTGTCTCAAAAAAAAAAAAAAAAAAAAG
>NW_016809436.1:77774-136411 GCF_001698545.2 Rhinopithecus bieti
TTTTTTTTTTTTTTTTTTTTTTTTTTTTTTTTTTTTTTTGTCTTTTTCTTGTTTTTTTCCTCTCAGTCTGTTTGTCTTTGTGGTTTGGTGAAGTTCTGTCATGTTGCCATTTGATTCCTTTTCTTTCCCCCACTTGTGTAATTGTTTTTTAAGACCTGCAAGTTTTATGTTTTCATGTGTTTTTATGATGTCTAATACTAACCTTTTGTTTCCATGTTTAGAACTCCTTTGAGAATTTTTTTGTAGGCCCTCAGTGTTTGCTTGTCTGGAAAAAACTTTATTTCTCCTCTATTTATTTCTCCTCTGTTTATACTTATTCCAGCAGGACATAACAATTGTGATTGATTCTGTGTCTTTAAGCACTTCGGATATAGAATCCTAACCTCTTCTGCCCTGGAAGGTTTCTGCTGAGAAGTCCACTATTAGTCTGATGAAGTTTTCTTTACAGGTTTCTACACACTTTTGCTGATTTTAAGATTTTTTCTTTCATGTTCACCTTAGACAGTGTGATGACTCTATGTTGTGGTAAAGGCCTTCTTGCAGTGATTATCCTGGTGCTTGTTGAACCTCTCGTATATGGATGTCTAAATACCTTGCTAGATTAGGGAAATTTCCCTCAATTATTTTCTTAAGCAAGTTTTTCAAACTTTTTGCTTGTTCTCCCTCAGGATTATCTATGATTTGTAGGTTCAGTTGTTTTATGTAATTCCATACTTCTTGAAGACTTTGTTTATTCTTTTAATCATTTTTTATTTTTTATTTTTTTGCTGACTGAATTAATTCAAAAGACCTGTCTTCAAGTTCTGAGATTTTTTTCTTCTGCTTTGTCCAGTCTATTGTTGAAGCTTTCAACTGGATTTTATAATTCCTTTGATAATTTTTTTATTTCCAGAAGCTCTATTTGTTTTTAAATTGATCTCTTTGGTAAATTTATAATTTATATTCTAAGTTGATTTTCTTATTTCTATGTTATTTCTTTTGTTATTTCTTTGGTTTGCAATTTGGCTTGGATCTTATTGAGCTTTATTAAATCAATATTTTGATTTCTGGCATTTCAAAAATTTCATTTTGGGTAGGATTCGTAGCTGGAGAGTTAATGTGATTCTTTGGGGCTGTCATAGCACTCTGTTTTTCCATACTTCCAGAATTGTTATGCTGATTCCTTCTCAACTAGAGGAATTGTCACTTCTTATTTTTTAATTTGCTTTCATTTAGATGGTACTTTTTAAATTACTTAGGATGTCACTATAATATATGTTGAGTAGAATTGTTTGGCTTTGCTTCTGGGTGCTTTCATTAGTGAAGACTGTATTAATTCCTTGGTTATAGATAGCTTTAG
Source organism: Rhinopithecus bieti (assembly GCF_001698545.2). NCBI lineage: Eukaryota > Metazoa > Chordata > Mammalia > Primates > Cercopithecidae > Rhinopithecus > Rhinopithecus bieti. The sequence goes on from NW_016809436.1 coordinate 79,114, forward strand.
TGTGGTAATTTCCTCAAATGCCACTACTGGGTGTGTTGAACAGGCTCACGGCCTCATGTGTAGCTGGGGTGGCAGAGGTCTCATTCCCAAGTGCTGTGTCCTTGGGAGAGTAGATTTTGCCTAGGGACGTGCAGTTCCACCTCCTGGCCAGGAGGTGGCACTTGCAAGTAAGAGCCAGCTGTGGTGGTATCAGTAGGTTTATGCTTGATCTTTGTTTACCAGGAGCTAAGCTCTCCAGTGCCTCAAGAAATGATATGGACTATGGGATACATAGCAGTCTGGGCTCCATGATCAAATAGAGGTGGGAGACAAAGCTGGGCTGAGCTGGACAGGGCAAGCCCATACTCCAGGCCCTCCTCATAGTAGGCAGCCTTAATGGGGTGGTAGAGGAGTCATCAGGGCCCTGGTGAAATGCACAGAGGTCTCTATATTGCGGAGAAGGGCTGTTTCATAACCCCTGCCTTAGCAGGTGGGATGTAATCTCTTTCCCTGTCATGCCCTGTGCAGCACTCAGGTTATTCAGTTTATTCACAGCTGCTATTTATTTTCAGGCTGCAATGTAGCCAAGAGCTGTAGCAGCTAGCCAGCCTGGCAGCTCAACAAAAAGTTTCCACGCTGTCTCTTAGTGTCTGCAGTGGGGGATCCTCCTCCGCAGCCCCGCAAAACACATAGCTCTATGGCTTTCTACTGTCGAAACACTGCAGCTCTATGCAGACAGGGGTGGGGGGCAGGGGCAGGGAGGGTTGGGGGCTTGCTTTTCACACAAACTCCATGGGAGGCTAGACTGCCAGTGGGAAGATAGTTGTCCCTCACAACCTCAGATAGGCTGTACTGTGGCTCACCTGTGCCAGCTTCCCATGGAAGCAGTAACTGGCTGTATCTGCAGCAGTGGGTAGAGTGGGAAGAAAAGTCCCCTTCTCTATGCTTGGGCTCCAGCACAGAGGTGATTTGGTCAACAAAATGTAATTTCGGCCGGGCGCGATGGCTCACGCCTGTAATCGCAGCACTTTGGGAGGCCGAGGCGGGCAGATCACGAGGTCAGGAGATCGAGACCATCCTGGTTAACACGGTGAAACCCCTCTCTACTGAAAATACAAAAAAATTAACCGGGCGTTGTGGCGGGCGCCTGTAGTCCCAGCTACTCGGGAGGCTGAGACAGGAGAATGGCGTAAACTCGGGAGGCGGAGTTTGCAGTGAGCCGAGATTGCGCCACTGCACTCCAGCCTGGGAGACAGAGCCAGGCTCCGTCTCAGAAAAAAAAAAAAAAAAAAAAAAACACTGTAATTTCACTCCTCTCTTGCAGAGCTGAGCGCAGAAATTGTGCCCCTGCTGGAAGCTAATCCGTCTCCTCACAACCCCAAGCGGGGAGCTCTAATGCACTTTGGCGTCTTTTGTTCCATGGGCTACCTTCTTGGTGCTCTGCACTTTCCCTTCCAATAGGAGTAGCACTCCCAGAAGGCTACATTACTGGGAATCCTGCAGCTCCCTTGGCTCCAACCAACGCTGTGCCAATGCTTCCCTCAGAGCAGACAGTAAGAAATGTTCCTGAGAGCTCTTTGGCTATGGAGACACAACATCTGAGGTTCCCTGGGTAGGATATAGCCTCTCAATGCTCATGCCCTCAAAATGATGCCCTGCCACAGCTGCTGGAGTCTGAAAGGAGGGTGAGCATCCTGGCAAGGGTCCACAGTCAGGCGTAACGCCCTCAAGAAATCCCCAAATCAACACTCACACTAGGAGTCCAGGAATGCAAGGGCAGAGAGGCTACCCCACAGTTTGGGTACCAGCAGTTTGCAGTAGAGATGAGGGCAGCCAAAATACTCCCACTTACACTTTCCATGCAATACAACTCCCTTGAGGCTCCTAGGTAATCTTTGCCAGTAGAGTTGCTCTCTTCCTCTTTTATTCTGTGCTTCAGTTTTTCGCATGATTTCTCTGTGGAGTTCTAGTATTTTCTCTTTCATATTCTATTTGAGTTATAATTATCTATTTGTCATTTTGTCTACTTTTAAGGAGAATTAGCATCCATGTCCCTAGTCAGCCATCTTGAACCAAGTACAAACCGCACTCTTTTTATTAAAGAGACTCCTTTCCTAAATTTTATAAGCTTCGTGTCTCTCCCTAAATTTTATAAGCTTCGTGTCTCTCCCTAAAAATCTGATCCTTCAATGATGCTAACAATAAATGTATATGCTTATGAAGAGAATTAGAATAAAATAATTTTATTCTGATCTGCTTTATTCTTCACCCTTTACCAACTAACTTCTCCTTATCATTCATATATTAGCTTACTATCATTCCCTTAGGAAAGTTTTCCAAATCTCACCTCCACCCAAAAGCATGTGTGAGGCTGAGTGTTCTCTAAGCACCCTGCACTTCCACTTGCTGACATTTATCAAAATTATAGTTAAATAATTATTTCTATAATTTGTTTATTTCATGTATATATCCTTTGCTACAGTATAAACTCTGCAAGAAAGTTCTACATCCATCATGTTTATCATGTTTCCTAAACCTGTAAATTGATTAATGTCAATGAGTTAATGAATTGATTACTCATGTATTAACAACCAATGAATTAATATCTGGCATCCAGGACGTACACATAAATAACCTATTTTTATTAATATACAACTACTTAACTAATATACGAGTAAAATTATAATTAATAATATTAAAATTACAACTAAAATGTATTGTTAAACTGATAGGCTTACTTTATTTTATATTCGACAAAATCTTGGAGGCCTCATATGAAAGTCTAGGCTTAGGATGAAAAGTTTTGTTGTTGTTCTTATTTTATTTTAATGGTGGTGAGATATACATAACATAATATTTATCATCTTAACTTTTTTCAGTCAATTTTAAATGTACAACTTAACATTGACTAGAGTCATTTGGTTGTGTGATCAAATATTATGTGTTATTCATTCTTTCCATTATTTTTTGTACCCATTAACCATCGCCATATTCCCTCTGCCATCCCCTCAACTTGCTTTCTCAGGAAAAAATTAAATGTATGCAATTATCACCATAGAATTATCGTGTAGATTTTATTTTCATTAATGACTGTGGACTTTTTATTTCTACAAATTACCACATAATTCTTATACAAAAAAGAGCCAAAACGCAGTAAATAGGTAATCAACTCAATTTTCAGAGTGTTGCTATTGAGAATAGCAATGAGGTAAAAAAAAAAATTCCTCTTTGTACTTAAGCTTTGGAGTTAGAACTGGGTTCAAGTTTATGCTTAAACACCTACTGATTCTTTAGGAAAAGATGTTTAGCTTTTCTAACTTCTAGTTTTCTTGGGAAATATTGAGAGTATTTACCACACATTGTTGTGATAAATATCACATAAGTAAATGAACAAAATTTGACTGCAATATTTAGCAAAACTGACATTTATGGTTATGTATTTTTATTTTAAAAGCTATCATAAATCAATGCTAGCTAAACTTTCCAGACTAAGCTATTTTGCAGTAATGAATAAATAATGCCTTTGTTTTATTATCAAAGAAAAATAATATTTACAAATTTGACTAAATATTTTAAGTACATTTTTGTTTAGGTTTATACAAAGACCTATTTTACATAACCCTGGTTATACAAAAGAAGATAAATTTTAAAGAAAACACAACTCTGTTAGTTGCAGCTCTAACATGGAAAGAAAACAAATACAAAATATGAATCAGGAATACATGCAATAGTACTTATCAGAAACAGGTTGCAACTACTTAAATATTCTTTTTGAAATAGTAACAGCAAAATATCAGCTTTATGAGCTCAACATCAAGTGCAAACATCTTCTACAATTTGAAAACATTGTACTGCACATACTGGAATGAGAAAATGCTGCTGAACATACTCCAATAATCTTATGGACAATGTGGAATGCTGTATCCTGAGAAAGTAGAAAACTTCTCATGAGAATGTTTGAAATGTCACTCCGGTTCATTTTAGATCAGAGTGCAGGTGGCTCTACAAAGCATTTGCTGGAGGCTTTGTGTTTATACAGTTGTTGCTTCCAGGATGGTATTGATTGGTTAGGCAACTAATAAAACAAGCAGCGCTTCTTTCATCTGTGTGCATTTTGGGGCTTCTAAAAGATAGAAAACTGTTTTTAATTAGGACATGTTCCCTTCACTTATTTTACTTTTGCTTCTTTCCCTTTTTTTTTTTTTTTTTTTCCCCGTACTTGACCATTCCAACACACATCCTTCTCGCATTTTGGAACCTTTCTGCCTGGTCATTATTCCAAACCCCTAGATGCTTTAGCAGGCAAATGGTCCTGAGGAGACATTCCTTCTCGAACCTCAAGACAGACAAAATCCTTAACATCAGCAAAACCAACATGGTCTTTATTGTTTCTATTTCATACATTTTGATTAGAAGTTATGTATTTTACTTATATTTTGAGCCTATCTGGATCAAAATTTCTCACTTAAACATAAACTAAAATTTACAATGGAATCTATGAAAAATACTCTCATGTTCTACTACTTATATGGCAGCTCCTAAATACGTGAAAACACAGTGTCTACTAAATCACTGCATATCTAGGCAGTCATTTTATATATATACACAAATATATATTTTATATAAATAAAACATGTATAATTCAGAATTACTTAAATATATACATTTGTAATTTTGCTTTCCTGTTTATTTTATATAGGTTATTTTATTAATTTATATTTTCATAACTTTCTTATACTTTTCTAATGTTGATTTTGTCTCCATTTTCTATCTTCTTTCAAACTGTCCAAAATATATATCTTTGATTTTATAAAGGATATACAAGGAAGATTAAACATAATGTTTAAAAATTTAGAGACTATAAATAGAACTTATTAGGTAGTGGTGGAAAATGTGCTATGGAGGGAAAAGTGATTTAAAGGAAATTTTAAAAATAGAACTAGATAGCAAGGATTAAAATTTGACCACATAAATTAGCATATAAACTGGGAATTAAAGTGTTTCTAGGGAGGAGCATAAAATGTGAAAGTGCTAGTATAAATTACATAATGGTAATCAAATAGCTAAGAAAATGATTTTCATTGTTATTGTACCTTTTAGTTCAAATAAGACAATTCTTCTTTCACTTATTATTCATTTAAAGTGTTCAAATAATCTAAAGAAAAAGGCAAGAAGAATTCATTTTGATAGACCTTATGCTGTATTTTTGAAATATAAAAGCTGAGTACTTAAAACAGTTTCTTAAAATGTAATTTAATTAATTTGAATGAACACACATGTAAAAGAAATTATACATAATCAAAATCCTGGAGAAGAAAGGCAGTATAGTATACCATAGTGCTTCTCCCTAGGTGGTCCCTGAACCAGTGGCATCAGCAACACTCGGAAACTGGTTAGAAATGCAAATTCTCGGGGACGACCCCCGACCTAGTGCATAAGAAGCTCGGGGTTTGAGACATACCAATTTGTATTTTAACGAGCTCTGCAGGTGACTCTCGTGCACTCTCTAGTTTGAGAATCATTAGGAAACTGGTTAATAGTATTTACTCTGGCGCCAGACTGGCAGTTCTATCTTAACTTTGCTACCAGTTAGCTGAATGACTTTAGTCAAGATAATTTAACTTACTGTTCTTCTATAAAATGGGGCAAAATAGTACCGTCCCATAATATTGTGGGGATTAAATTAATTAATACGTGGAAAAAACCTAGGCCATTTTTTGACACAGAGAAAACACTCTGTAAATATTAGAAATTGTTGTTATGAATATGAGGTGAGGCCAAGTTCCACTGAAATAAGTGACTTGGTCAAGGTTATACAACGAGTCTCACTTAAGGAGTTAACCCACAGTTTTCCCCCACTCATAAGCAGTGTCCTTTTCACATCTGTGATTTTCTTGAAAATAGCCACATTTTCTCTCAATGACCAAGTAGTAGACTAATAACGTATATATACAGTATTTTTATAATATGTATTTCTTGGTCTGAATCTTTATTTTGCATCTTTAATGGTAAGTACTGAAAAGACCATCAACACCCATTTCATGAAGCTTTTCATCTCTCTTGTTTTGACATAGTGATAACTACCCATTGCTTTGATTTCATAATCAGTATAACAGGCATGTGTCAGAAATTGCATAAAGTTAATTGGATGGAAAATAATAAGATCAACATTTACCGTAATAGCAAATAGAAAACTATAGCTTCTAATTTACATCAGCAGGAAGAGAATCAAGTGTCTCTTATGGAATACATTATGCAATTTGGGGAAAGAAAACAAGGAAAACATAAAAACAAGCTTGCATTAATATAGTATTAGGTGCTTTCACAAATAAATCTAAAATGAGGCAATAGCTCGGTCGCAATAGAAGTGTACTCCTAACTCATGTGGTCATCCCCTGCAGGAGTTCCTGAACCACTGGCAGATTTTCTGCATGGGTGAATTAGGCAAAAAAAAGTCTCCTTCTTTCTTGTGGCTCCAGTATCTTGAAAGGTCTTGTTGAATACATGAAAGCACACTGTATACTAAATACTGCATATCTAGGCAGTCATTTTATGTATATATACAAATATATATCCTGAGGGACATATTCCTTCTTGAACCTCAAGAAAGACAAAAACCTTTAACATCAGCAAAACCAGCATGCTCTTTATTGTTTCCATTTCATACATTTCGATTGAAAGTTATGTATGCTGCAATCTTCACTCTGTTGGCAAAAGTGAAAAAGAACACGAAGTAAGCCCATCCATTGCTAAAAGCCACAGCTCAGAACAGACACATCATTGATCCTCTCACATTCCCTCATCCAGGACAGTCATCTGGTCACACCTAACCGCAGGGAAGCTGGGAATATCGGTGAGCTCTGTGCTCACTACAACTAACCACACCCAAGACATTCACTTATCTGATGCTGAATGTAGTGTCAGATAGGTAATTAGTAAATAATAAATTTAGATATGAAAGTTGGAATTTTTTTGTTCCTTATTTGTGGAGGTAAATCAGAATATCATGCTTGAAATTCGTTATCCGGTAACATGAAAAGAAAAGCTGTTACCACACAGGACTATTGTGAGAATTAAATGAGAATGTGTATTATTTTAGTTTAGACTAGCATCTGCATAGTAAAGAGTCAACAATCTTATACACATATATCTAAAAAAGAAAAGATACTTGGAGATAAGAAAAGCAAAGAACAGTAAAGGAAATACGACCTAAGTTTAAGAATTTACAGCAAAACATTTTGGATATTTTAACATTTATCAACATTTTAAAACATCACTTTATTTTAATTATGAGCTCTTTTAGGTTTTTCTTAGGGGACTCTTAAGTCATTAAATCTTATTAACATTTTAATTAGAGGAAATTCAATTTCAACTTAGTGCATATAGTTTTCATTTCTCTAGTTTAGAAGTCGTTTGTGGCTTCAGTCCTTACGTCTATGACCAAAAGCCTGTATCACAAAGAGTGCTTCTCTCAATTTCTACATTGGAATGAGCGCAAAATGCACGAGCACAAATGTAAGTACTGAATCCAAATTACTTTTGTGAGAATGCTGTTTTTTTGTGTTTTGTTTTGTTTTGTTTTTTGAGACAGAGTCTCGCTCTGTTGCCCAGGCTAGAGTGGAGTGCAGTGGGCCAATCTCAGCTCACTGCAACTTCCATCTCCAGAGTTCAAGCAATTCTCCTGCCTCAGTCTCCCCAGGAGCTGGAACTACAGGCCCATGCCGCCAAGTCCAGCTAATTTTTTGTATTTTAGTAGAAACGGGGTTTCACCATATTGCCCAGGCTGGTCTCGAACTCCTAAGCTCAGGCAAGCTGCCCTCCTCGGCCCCCCAAAGTGGGAAAGCTGTTTTTAAAAAGCTGTTGCGCCTTATTCAATTTTGTGATTTACCATTGTTATAACATATATTTCTTCCAAACCAAACCTTCAGTGTACTAATAAATGTGTGAATTAAGTTTAATTATTTGTCAATTAAAGGAGAAGCAGAATATTCAGTTATTGTACGGAGAATATGCCAGTCAGTCTAAGCTAGCTACTGAACACCTCAGTAATACAGTGTACAGAAGACCCTCACAGAGCATAGATGTCAATACTTTCAACTAGGTAACTTTAATTCCCATCCTTAAGGTCAGACGCCTTGATATTTGTACCAGAGATTTATTAACATTCAATATTAAATTACTAAAATATTCCTGGCAAAGCCAACACAATAGTGAATATTATAGTTGTAAGTCAATGGCAATAAAATATAAAAGAATATTTTGACCTAGCTAGAAAGTCTAAGTGTATAAAATAGATGAGAAGAAATTGTAAAATATTTTAAAATCCTATTAGGAGAAATCCTTGTTTAGAGAATCTTGAAGCTTTGTTTGTTTTCTCTATTCATTTTGAAATTCTGCCTGAAACAGCAAAACAATTCTCAAGAGAAAATAGGAAATATGTAATATTTGAACTAAAATAGCCACTTCAGAATACATGACTCCTTTTGCTCTTCTGATAGCTCAGAACATTTCCACATAGAGCTCACACCCTAAAACATGAAGGAAATGAGAATGTCACAGACTAAAGGAGGATACAAAGCTTCACAGAATGAATGACTGGTGAAGATCAGTGGGGAAGAAGGTTCAACTCCCCTGCATATTCATTGGATTAAATACACACTTCACCTCTTTTCTTGCCTTTTCTATTGGGTTTGTGGACAACACAATATCAGCAAGAATATACCCAAAGATGTGATATGCCATGTGAACTCAAAGTTGCCAAATAGAATACAAGAGAAATCAGAAAGCTACTTTAATTTTGATTTGGAATTCTCTAACACCCCACACCCGCCTAACACACACACATTCAGGATCTTCCTATTCTTTGCTAACATTGCTCAACACACTTCCAAATTGGCCTCCATGGTAACTAAACTCTTTTAGGGCATTAGACCAGCATTATGCAAAATAATAGTAATAAATGTACAAATAATTCAGATAACAGTCGTTCAATAAATGATGGCTCCTACCTCTTTTTACGGAAATATTTGCACTATCATAAAAGGATCTTAAACACTATTTTCAAGCCTACAACACTAAGAAATAAAATTCTAATTGTAAAATCAGATTTCATAACAGGTGCTTGGGGACAGATCTGGTGGCAACACGTCTTAAGAGGTCAGACTACATAAATTGTTACCTGCTTATGCACAGAGATTTCCCTTAAATCAGTGCTTTGCGAGTTACTGTAGTCAACAACCAAGAATTCTCACTGCCAGTCCCCACAAGGGCAATACTTTTGTAAAATATTGCACCATGAACTTTCATTTCACGGCACTCTCAATCTTTGTACTTATTCTGGAAGAGCAACAGTTTAAGGATGGGGCACCAGTCCCCAGACCATGTGAAATTAAATCCTCTTAGCTGTATTAGTTTCCAAGACACTTTTTGAGGAAATTAGTAGTGCCTGAACTTTTAATTATTCTTAATTGTATTAATTGTCAGCAGAAAGTAAATGTAATGTCTTTGCTATTTTAAGTAACAAGGTTTGCAATTCTATAAACAATAAAGTGGAGTACATGAGCAGGCTGGGAAAGAACTCATTTTAAAAAGTCTTAGATGTCAGTTTTAATAAGAAGTGACCCTCTCATGGCTGTTTTCTGACAGCTAACTCAATAGCCTGCCAATCCAAGAGATTTTCTTGACCAGATACAGCTATAGCTTCCAGAGTTCAAAAAATCAATGGTCATTTTCTAAAGAGCAAGTAGGTCAGTAGGCTGGGAATGAGAGATATGTATACATTTTGATTCAAATACTATTAAAAAAGTCTTTAATAATAATAGCTAAAATTCTAAGTGTCAGATTTCTTTTACACTTATTATCTCTTTCTTAATAAAACATTTAAACTATTGTTTTAATTTTACAGATATAGAAACAGAAGATGTCCAGCAATATAATTCTATTTCTATTCTAATTATATTTCTTCACAAACATATAGACACAGAGACACGCAAGAATCCTAATTCCTACACTCCCATGACTTGGACATAAATGGGCTGCTTAGCCCCTGGCCTCTTACAAAAAAGCATGTAATGCACAGCGCAATGATTAACACACACATCGTAAAGTACTTATTTTCACCTTTTGACTCAAATCACAAAATACAGAAAGGAAGAGAAAGACAAAAGAATGTTAGAAAGTAAGGGGTACTCTAAATCAACTATGAGAATTCTTTAATAGTTAATAACAACAAATTCTAGACCCAGGTTATTTCTTTTACCTTTTCTGTCCATTATGCCGCTCTCTACAAATAAAAGTCTTAATATAATGCTGGAAATGTTGGTCTTATTCATACCCTATTTAATGTGGGAAAATATAATGGCCAAAATATGTGTTTCTTTTCTTTCTTTCCATTTTCTTTTCTTTTCTTTCTTTCTATTTATTTATTTATTTATTTTGAGATGTAGTCTCACTTTGTCACCCAGGTTGGAGAGCAGTGGCGCAATCTCAGCTCATTGTAACCTCCACCTCCCAGTGAGTAAATTGATTCCCCTGCTTCAGCCTCCCAAGTAGCTGTTATTACAGGCATGTGCCACCACACACAGATATCTTTTTCTGTATTTTCAGTAGAGATGAGGTTTCACCACATTGGCCAGGTTGGTCTCGAACATCTGACCTCATGTGAGACACCTGCCTTGGCCTCCCAAAGTTGGGATTACAAGTGTGAGCCACCATGCCCAGTCCAGAATATATGTTTCTGAGTAGTTAAAGACATTCAATATAAAACACTAGTTTTTCATAGTTGTAGAGTAGCTACTACCGTTATGAAATAGCATATTAACTTTATTTTATTTTGACTTTTTTGGGTTTAGCTTACATACATTTGATTAAATTGTATTTATGCTATTCTGTTTACTGCATAAAGTCAACCCACGTGCACACCAAATTAGATTAGATATGAAAATAATAAAATGCCAAATTGCATGTTTACTATAGTTTAAGACTTCAAGACGACCACGTACACAGTGGAGAAACAAGTTGGACTGATAGTAGAAGTAAGCTTTATTTGCTCTTTCTTTAAGGAAAATAAAATAGAAATCTACATTAATGGGCTCTACATTTTATAAGAAATTGGAGTGAATCTGATGATTTGTTCAAATACTGCTCACCAGCTTCATTAGCTTAATGTAGTATACATAAAAGGAAACTTACCTACCATGATTATAATTAAATATAAACGTTCTGTATATTTATCTCATCCTCAATTCTAAGTATCTAAAACATGCCTCATGGTATAATACAGCTTCTTGAAAATGTATGCGAAATAATCCCTATTGCATATTACATGTGACCAGTTATATATAGCCAACCATATATGAGACAGTGAGCCAATAAGATTATACTATATTTTTACTGTACCTTTTCTATTTTTAGATATGTGTAGGCACAAATACTTATCATTGTATTACAATCGTCTAAAGTATTCTGCACAATAACATGCCATGCAGGTTTTTAGCCTAGATGCAATAAGCTATACTATAGCCTAAGTGTGTAGTAGGTTATACAATCTTGGTTTATGTAGTTACACTGTATGATTTTTGCACAAGGATGATGTCATCTAATGACACATTTCACAGAATGTATCCTTGTCATTAAGTGACACATGGTTGCTTTGGAGATTATTATCTGTATTGATTATATAGATTAAAATAAGAAAACAGTCTTTGGTATTCTATGGGCTTTGTCATAACTGGAAATGTTTTCTCACTCAAATCTTACCTTCTTCCACAAACTTTCATGGATCTCTTTCACTAAATAGGACACCAACGGGCAAACAGAGAAGAGGTAAATGAAAGGTTGACTAAAAGAAAACATGAGCTTTATCCAAAGAGAAAAAAATAAAATCCAAAAACATTCCAAAATGCGCCTTTTAAATTTCATTCATAACAGGACTCCACATCTCTTGATATAATGAATTTTACTTTCCTCGGCTAACTTCCATCTCTTTAGCATCTCTGCTTTACTGCAAGAACAGATTCTTGGTAAATGCTATTTGTAATTTAATGTTCCAAAGACTACTTATTCAGTTTCCAACAACTTGTCTGGTCTTCCGTCAGCTGGAGATGTTAAAATGATTAAGAAATAGATCTTCACCCATACTTACTTATCGGTTGTTGCAATACCACGTATTTCCATATTGTTTGGCAAATAACTACCGCCTTTGTTCTCTGAGTGCTTCCCTGTTACCCCAGTAGCCAAGGTGCTGAGATGGAATTCCCTAGAATCCAGCAACTTAGCGATGTAGTAACCAGCACAGGTGAGTAGTTTCAAGCCTTTGCTTCTACACTTGACCAACATTCATATCAATTATTAAATATCCCCAATACCAAAGCTGAACATAATGTGAATTTGTTTTTTAAAAGTGTTCTGGATACCACATGATGAGGTGATTGATCCCGATGCTGGAGACTTGGGTAGCTTGTAGAAACTAGTTGAAATGTGAGTTCAGTTGGTAGGAGACAAAAATAAACCTTTTTTCCTATCCAGTCTTCACTGTTTTGATGTTTCTAATTGCCTGTATATTAAGAAATAAATATCTTACTTGTTTATTTGTTAATAATAATTGTGTGCTAAGTAAGAGAAAGGGGAAGGATCTCTCCTGAAGACAATGTATGGTTTTTTGCTGTGAAGATTTAAGACAGAAGCTTCAGTTGTGCAGAAGTCATTTTGTTTATTTCCTAGTCCTCAAATCTCTTCTGAGGTTGAGATTAGAGAGCCAGAAATTTCTATATAAGTAGATAAATACTAAAAACGTTTTGAAAATATTTTCAAGTAAAATGACTACTGAAGTCAATTTTATAATATACAAATGCCCGAAAAGTGTATTCGATATCTAGTTTTTTCAATGCTACTGTACTTACTACATTTAGAAACGTTAATGGGAAGACAAAGTTTAATCAAATATTTTCATTAGACCTACAGCTCAACCAAGAAGATTTTCTTGCTGTTACCCTTCACATGTGCCTTAGAATATGAAAATAATAAAGTAATTTCAGAGGAAAAGCAAAGTGACAAATACTTTAAGTATAGCACTTAAAAGCTCTGTTGGGTAGGAAAGTCCAGTATTTTAAAAGCCATATTTTAAGCAATATTAAAACAAGAAATCTTCAATGATAGTTGCTTTAAATGTCTGCTATACATATAGGATTCAAAAGGGGCACCCCCGACTGTGCTCCATTCATATGAATGGGAAGTACATGGGTAAATTACTGCCTGCAGTGCATGGTAGTGGATGTTGTACACAGCTGTTACTGTGGCCCTGTAATTATGCAAGTATCCTTCCACTGTTACACAATTAGAAAGACCTGTCTTTCTTTCTTGTATTAGGCAATGTTTTTGTTGGTGTCAAGAGCACTGAGCTATCTGTACATATTCAGTTGTTTGTGTCTGAGTCAAATGTAAGTGGTACATTACAAGCAGTTCATTTTAAATGTTTTAAACATTTAAATGTTTAAAATCATGTTTTAAAATTTGAAAATTTCTATCATAACAAGAAAGCTTGTCTTATTCCAGGTAACTTATTAAATTATTTTTAAAAATTTATTCTCAGTAGTTGATTCTGTTGCACCCTTGCACCTTGTCAACACGGAATGGAGATAATATCAAACATTGTGCATAATCTTTCAGTATTATAAGTAGATCAGAGGACAGAAGTAAAAGTGTAAACACAGTCATTAAATATTTTGTCTAAGTTACCTTTATAATTTAAAACATGGATTTTAAAAAATCCAGAGGTAACCTTTAAAAACAGAAATGTGTTAAGATCATTGAGGGATGGAGATTTCACCGAAACTTAGATTATACAAAACAAATTATGACTTACTGAAAAAAAAAAATGAAACATTGTAAAAGTTTACATATAACAGAAGGCATCTGATTAAAAAGATAAATTTTTTTACTCGACTCAAAGATACTCAGCAATAGTTGATATGGTGCCTGAGCCATGAATTTATGGGTCACTTTTGCAAAAGGAGCAAATTTGGGAGGGTGGGAGGTTATATAAAACTGTTTCCAGCAACACTGACATGTGTAGTAAGCGCTGTCAATATATTTCTAGTTGAGAGCCTAAATATATATCTTAATTTCTAATTTTACTAATTGTACATCAGCACTCATTTGCCAAGGTTAAATAAAGACTAAATTGAAGATTACATGGAAAACTAAGAGTCACCTTTTTAATTTTTTTAAAAAAATTTATTTTTGTTTTGTTTTGTTTTTTTTTGAGACAGAGTCTTACTATGTTGCCCTGGCTAGAATGCAGCGATGCCATCTTGGCTTACTGCAGCCTCTGCCTTCCACGTTCAAGCAATTCTCCTGCCTCAGCCTCCTGAGTAGCTGGAATTACAGGCGCCCACCACCACACCTGACTAATTCATGTATTTTTAGTAGATATGGGGTTTCACCATGTCAGCCAGGCTACTCTCAAACTCCTGACCTTGAGTAGTCTTCCCACCTAGGCCTCCCAAAGTGCTAAGATGACAGGCATGAGCCACTACACCTGGCCTAAGAATGCCAACAACTAGGTTATTAAGGATGTGAACTTAGCATATCATTAGAAGAGACTAAATTTCAAAACAAATTCAATATCACATGCTAATAAAACTCCTGTTTGTCATTCATTACAATCAGTTAATGATCAGATGGCATCAATAATATTATTTATACTTCCCAGATTTCTTAATAAGTATGCAGGAAGGAATGCACCGCATTCTGACAAGTACACAAAAATCTAACAATGCATTATTACATTTTAAGAGGCTTATCCCATTAGGCATTATGTTTTCACTAAAATTACTACATTAACTTTTACATAGGAGAAAATAATTTCAAAACTCTAGAAAATTCAAGTTGTTTTAGCTTATTAATTTGGAAAACAATAATAAACTCTACAAAATTGTTGTTTAAAATGATGCTCCTTTGATTAATATTAAGATGCTTTTGTATAATATTTCAAAGAAGACTACCTGAGATTTAGGATGTAGGACATTTTCTATCTTGTCAGAATTTCACATTCAATGTCTGCCTTAAAAAAAATGGTTGCTAATATCATAATGATGTTTAAATTCTGCTATATATTGAACACAGTGTCTGGAGTACTCCTAAATGCTTTGCATACAATATCTGACTTAATCCCCATAACAACCAAATAAAACAAATGTTTTGTATCCCAATTTGTCAGATGAAGACTGTGGTTCAAAGACCTTAAGTAATTTGTGCTAATTAGTGGCTGAGATGGAATTGCAAACAATGTCTCTCTGACTTCAATTATAATCCTTTATGCTGATACACTATAATATCTACTTAAAGCCTGTTCCAAACTGGCCTTGGTTGAAATTGAGTCCCATAACATTCCCTAAAATGACAGTCTTTCCATTGGCAAATCAACACCACCAGAACTTCATCGGCTCAGAAAGAAAAGTACATGATTCCTTCTAGAGCAGCGCTGTCTAGTGGAAATATAATGTGAGTTGCATATGTTATTTTAAATATTTTAGTAGCCACATTTAAAAAGCAAGAAGAATTAGGTAAAAGTAATAAATTAATTATAATATATTTTATGTGACTCAATATATCCAGAATAGTATCATTTCAATATCTTCTTAACATAATTATTAATAAATGAGATATTTTGCATTTTCTTTATATTTAAAGTAAGTTTTCAAAATGCAGTGTATATACACTCTCATCACATCATAATTCAATTAAAAATTCTGTTCCTCAATTGCACTAGCCTTACTTCAACTGCTCAATGCCATATGTGACTAGCTGCCACAATATTGGGCAGCACAACTGTGGAGTCTAGAAGGCACTTGAAATGTAATGTTATCAGAAGAAAAATAAATGACATTAGTTCACAAAACAACACACTATGGCTTCCTAATTGGTTTCTTGTTTTCTGTATTTGGTCATTCTGATCATATCAGTAAGACCAACCATATGACCAACAAGTTAAGCAATATAGACTGTAGTTTAAATCTCTTTATCAGTTTGTCTCAATTTAGTTTTCAACCAGTATTTTTGTGTCTAAGTTCTGACCCAGCCTGAGAGTTTTCATTACTGCACTGCCACACGTTGCTTAGTCAACCCTGAAGGACTGGGTGTCATTTGAAAGGGGTGATCTTCTCCTAGGGAACATTTAGAAACCTGTGGGGGCATTTTTACTGAGTCAGTGACTTGGGTTTGCTATTGTCATTTAATGGGCAGAATGGGCAGGGAACAGAGATGCTAACCATCCTGTCATGGATAGGAAAAGCTTTTTTTTTTTTTTTTTTTTTAGATGGAGTCTTGCTCTGTCACCAGACTGGAGTACCATTGCATGATCTCAGCTCACTGCAACCTCTGCCTCCCAGGTTCAAGCGATTCTCCTGCCTCAGCCTCCCAAGAAGCTGGGACTACAGGCACATGCCACCATGCCTGACTAATTTTTGTAATTTTAGTAGAGACGGGGTTTCACCATGTTGGCCAGGATGGTCTCGATTTCTTGACCTCGTGATACGCCCGCCTCAGCCTCCCAAAGTACTGGGATTACAGGTGTGAGCCACTGTGCCCGGCCCAAGAAGACATTTTCTAACCAAAATTCCAATAGTTGTTCCAGCTAAGAAATACACAAGCTCTCCAGAAAAAGGGAAAAGAACCGAGATATGTACAGTTTGCTGATTTTCATGGTGTAGATTCTCGCATTATGGCTAATTTCAGGCAACCAACCTGACATTTTTAAAACATGGATATAAAGTATTTTTTAAAATGCCTTTGTTTGGTGTAAAATTAGGGCTCCTAATGCCTAGAAACATGTTTGAAAATATAGTCATTTTACTTAAATCATTAAAAGTTAGCACGTATAATAAATTCATAATAAAGATTACCTTTATCTGATAAAGGGAACTGTGAGTGGGAAAAAATTAAAAGTTGACTTTAGAATATTATTTAATGTTTTGTTTTTTATGAAGAGATAAAGAGAGTACAGTAATTTAATACTTATGTATGCATACATATATACATTATGTGTGTATATATATAATTTTAACAAAAATTTGAAAGCATTGACAACAGTGATTCTATTTGAGAGGGAGACAGAAATTACAATCTTACATGGGAGTTGTATTATCCTTAGTTTACTTGTATCTACTTGAAGAAATAGGGAAAAGATGCTTCCCATTGAAATATATATATTTTTCTATCCAAAACTGTCAATATTGAACTTAAATATTTAACTTACAAATTACTATTTTATCCTATATTCTTTCTGAACCTTAAATCCCATATAAACTTTGACAATAAAAAATATCCAAATACCCTACATTGAAAGAACTTCTTAGTTGATTTAAGAAAATCATGTAACTTTGAAAAAATTTTTGTTTTAACATTTTGTATGTTTATTGTCTAAAGATTTCAAACTTTTAAAAGCCAGCCACATAGTTTCATGAATTTTAACCTAAATTGAAGTTTAACTCGTACGGTTTTTTTGCCTTCATGGTAAGTATCTAATTGAAAAAGACATTAACTGGGAAAACACTTGAAAAGGCTAAAATTTCTCAATTTAATGAGAAAACCAAGCCAACTTATGGGGGTTTGGTAAACTATTAATCTCTGGGGTTAATATAAATTTATTTGGGATATTTATATCAATTTAGGAAATGCATTACGTATTGAAATACTAATAAATTGGCATAGAATTTTCTCTAAGAAATTACATCTCCCAATATTTATAATGAGGCTGATATTTATTGCCAGTACTGTCATAATAAAACAAATATGCCTTTCATTTTAGAGAAGCATTGTTATCAAGAAAAAAAAAAAAAAAAAAAAAGTCTATGCTATGAAAATACTTTCATAGAGAAAACCAAAAACATGACATTATATCGCCCCCTATTGTTGATAATAGGATATGCGTCAGAAATAGTTTCCAAATTGTATACAGATTAATGGAAATGTTGGTAACTTGTGGTGATTTTCAGAGTAGATACAGACATTTAGAAAAAAGAAACTGGATTCTTAAGAGGGCACTTCCAAAGGGTTTAAGATTTACAACTTGAATAATTTGCCCGTTGAAAAGGAAAATTTCTAAGAGCTCCGGAAGATACAAAGTAAAACCCAATTGAGTGACAGTAACAGTAAACTTATTTTAATGTCTATTTCGAATTAATATGCTTAAATATTTTGTATTTTATGGAAATAATTACCCCAATAGACACCATACATGCCCATATAAAATGGGCACCATATAACGTAACCCAAACATTCAGGCACCATATAAAAATAGCCCAAAATACAATCTCTCCCAGAGGAAAACAGGTGTGATAGACAGACTAGCCACATGATGGCAACATTTCACCATGTAAATACAGATAAACCAGCATTTGAGAGTGGAAATCTCCTTGAGTTAAAAAAAAAAATGCCTAAAATATGAAGTAAATAAAGGTCTATCTTCTAAAGTAATTATTACCTAGACCCCTACCAACTACCTCCATTTTAGTATGAATCAATATACCTTTTCAATTTTATTTGGTGTCCATGTTAATTTTCAAATATAATCTACTCTACGTGCACTGCATACATTATTTCAACCTTTTAAAACATTCTATTAAATTTAAATGTTCAATATGTGAGGAATATGATGACCCTCTCCCTTAGAACAGTTATGTATTATTGAATACTACGTTGTAGAGCTGAGCTGTCTCCCTAATCTGTTCCAAACCTAAGGCCTCTCCCTCAACCAGTCCCCCAAACCCCTTCCTAGTAGGACACCTTCTGGACTCCACAGCTGTTCCTGGCATCCAAATGGCAAACAGCCCTAGGGTTTGTGGGAATCTGATTATCCTTTAATGGAAATGCCTAGAGTGGGGAAATAAGACATTCTTGTTCTCCTGACAGCTGGGCCCAAAGTGGCTTTCTGAGAGAATCTTCAATTGTCTATGATATTGATGACAAACAATTGGGTCCACAACATTTAAAAGAACCAAGAGGTCATATTTAATTAATTATTGTGATAAAAATAAAATCTAGTGACTATTTTTCTACCATATGATACCTTCAAGTTATATCTGTAACTTCATATGTAGGGCAAGTTAACTCATTTTCTGAAGTATTCTCATATATGCACTATTTATTCATTCACTGACATATAAGGTGATAAGAGTGATAACTTCTCTACATATTAACATACAATCCAGATCAAAGATGCTATCTTCTTAGAAATTAACTAATGTCATTGTATCATTCTGCAATCAGAGGGCAAGGTGCCAGACCTCTCACATATGGGTACCCTGCATCATAAGGAAATTCATTCAAGAAAAGTATTAATTTATTTTTACAAACCCACCACTACTGAAAGAGAAAGCTGCACACCACATTTCAAAAACTGTCCAATAGCAATATTTTGGCTTAAAAAAAAATACATGCTCCATCATTCAGAAATCAATGGGAAAGTAATGAGTATAAAACACACATACATAAATACATAAAATTAGGACTACATTAGAGTTTGCATGACTAGCGTTCAAGAGGATGTAATAAGAAATATGCATTTTAAGCAAATTAATTAGACATGAAAAATGATTAACCACATAACAAGTAACAGGTTACTGTGAACATCATAGTCATATATATAGATGTGTGTGTTTATGTGTATGTATAAATATATATATTTGAAATTACAGAGCAAAGATGAAAGAAAATATACTGAATTATTCATAAACATTTTTGTACATTGATTCCACTTGTACTCAAGATCCCAAAATCTGTGCATCCCCAAAGCAGATGAAGCAGTTATAGTATAGAAATTCAAACATGATAGAAGGCTGCTATATATATTTGCAAAATAAAGATATATTTGCTTGTTTCACTGATGTTTCAGAATATTTTTAAAAATGCATTTATTTCATAAGAAAAAATGTGTCATTAGAAATTTTCTTTTAATTTAGAGCTAACCAAGAATTTTAGGATGCTTGTTCAGTGTTGTTCCACAAATCAGCCATCTGAGGAATCATTTGTAACCGTAATTTTCACATAGGATGACTGAGATATAAAAAAGCTAAGGAGTAAGTTTTTTCCTGCTGACTTGTTGTAGAGAGAAGAGGGGAAGAACATTATAAAAATTTTGTACAGAGAAATTTTGTCTTTGGCATACACACAAACACAGGTATTCTCATGCTTTGCTAATATTATATATTTAAATCTAAATAATTATAGATTAAATTATTTCATTTACCATTTAACTGTGAAAGATGAAATGTTAAGTACAAGTTACTAGAAAAGTATTTTATACTATTTATATCTTATGAAAATAATTATTACTTGCATCTTTAATTTTATTCCACAGAACTTCTCTGAAATACCAAAACAAATAATAAGTTTTTGTCTTCATGGCATATTCTTCTTCCCACTAGGTGGCTCTGTTCTGAAAGTTTCTCCTCTTAATTTTAAAATTATGAATATTTATAGTTTCCGTTTTTACTTGTATAGATGCTTTCTATTAAATACACATTGACATTGTGCTAGGCACTTAGCTAAATGCTTGATTAGTGTATCTAAAGAAAAAGCAAAACTAAGTAAGTAAAAAATAATTTAAGTATTTATTTTAGTGTAATGAATATTAGCTATCTGTTCTTGGCCACTATTACATATCAGAGATCCAAACTTTTCCCTAATTATAGATCTGTTAGGATAATTTCAGCTACATTTTACAAAGAAGCTAATTCAAAATGGCCTAAATGAAAAGGAAATTTGGGGGCCTTTATATTAGACAGTCTAGGGTTGAATAATCTGTCTGTTCTATTCTGTCATTAAGGACCAGCTCTTTTGGTCTCTCCATTCTGCCATTAGCAGCTTTAGTTTAAGGCAGTTTCTGGCCTCGTGGCTTTAAGATAGTTACCAGTACCAATCAAAGCCACATATTTTCTTGTTCCTAACTAGCTCAAAAGAAAGAAAACACCTCTGCCCTAACAACACACCAAAATTTCATTCTATTGGACAAACTTGGCTAGCTAGGTTATATGACCAGCAATGTCACCAGGGGAATGCAATGCACTGGCTGCCATATACCTAAGTTTCTGAAAGCTGACAAGAGAAGCAGAAATTTCAGGATTGTCTGGGAACCCTCAAGTATCTCCTCTTGGATTTTGGGACAATTTGGTAAGTCTCATGACACCTACATATATGTGAGGAATGCACAGATGTTGGTAAGTCAACCACAATCTCTACTCCCTCACTGAATAAATACACCATCCAACCTAAATTACTTAATATTCATACCTAATATTTACCATCCCAACTCTGAGTCAATACATTTTAATATGTTTTTGTTTTGTTTTAAAAAGACTTCCCTTTAAGTCTTTTGAGGGTTTTTTCCCCACAACAAAAGTTACCTTCAACTCCTGAGCATACCTTTTATAATATAGACATAGGTAAAATCTACATCCTTTTGAAAAAATAAACATGAGGAAAATATTTCACTTTCAAAGTAGCAAATATCCTTAGTGTATGTGTACACTGTATTTTTTATACATAGCTTATACATACATTATGTACATTTTGATAATTTAGACATAAAATCAGTTACCTATTCTAGTTAAACTTTTTGTGCCTCGCCCTAGACTGTGTCAAATAAGGCTAGTTTTTAAGAATGTATTTAAAGATAATAAAGAGCCCACTTGAGGTGAACATGCATTTTGAGGGGCGTTGTATACAGGGTTTGAGGTCCAACTGGTTCACACATTTGCATGTAATGAGCACTGGTCATGTTGTTTTAATTTTTTAATTCTTCCATTGCATCTACTCTCTCTTCACATAATATTTGCCTCAAAAATAAGTTAACCAATGTTTTAAAATCAAATATTTACTTATCACAGTCATGATTACATTTAGAGCAGATTCATATTCTGATTACATTTTTTCCAATTGTTTTAGATTTATTTCATTATGCAAATTTAAGATCAAGATGATGCTTAGCACTTCACAAAAAAAAGTTATACAAATTATTTTAAAAAGAGAAGGATACTTATTCTACAAATTAAATTGCCTACTTTGCTGAATTATCAAAGAACTCTCATTTTCTAATCTCCAGTGAGAGTGATTTTTAATTTTTTACCATTTTGTTGTAACTTACTTTGTATGTTTAATTTATGTGCTTTTTCATACACACCACAAGGGTAAATAACATCTTGACTTTTTTAAGTTATGGACATTATGTATTTCCCATCAACAGTTACATTGATGATCAGGCATTTTCCATCTCTATTCTGTTAACTTTAGGATGTGTGTTTCATGTGCAATAAGGAAAGTCTCCATGTCATTCTGCTCAAATCCATATTATCTTTCATTGGTTGTTTTTCATAAGGAGAACATCTGGCTTTATCACCATTAAAATGCATGAAGTACTCTTTTGGATGCTTATTCTTAAAGGTGGCTGTGTGGCCAAATGCTGGCAGTCTGGTAGTTTGCCAAAGGTCTGTGGTCTAGTCTGCTGTGATGGTTGTCGAAATTTGTCCAGAGCTGTTCAACCATCAGGCCTGCAATTCCTGCACCTTCACTCTCAGTTGAAACTCCAAAGCTTTTGCTTTGAGAACAAAAGAGGATAATCCTTCCCATGTTTAAAAGAGAGATCAGAGAAACTGTGTTGGACTTGCTAAATGATAGCCCTAAAATAGTCAGACACCTTAGCCCGTCACCTACCACAAGGGTGTATAAGAGGCAGTGAGGATAGTGATTCTTGGATGACTGTGAGAGAACAGGTTTTTGGAGAGAATTGTTAGAGACCCATGCTATTTTCCAGCTCTGTAGAAAGTGGGAAAATGTGCTTCCTAGTCACATCAAAACAACAGGAGAGCTTCAACCCTATCACTTGGAAAACTTGATCTCAGATTTTGGGAGTTCATGGGTTGCTAGAGTCAGTGACTGATTCTCAATTGGAAATGTGTGAAAGTTAAAAATGTAGCAGGAGGCATCTTGACATATGAATGATGGGTGTGGGATGGGCAAGCATGTGTATGTATACTTCTTATAAGCCACATTGACCCAGGGAGGTTTCCAAGTAGCAGCACATGAAGTGTTTGCAAAAAGGATCCAGCAAAAAACAAAAAGAAGTTTGACCTATTATAAAACAAATAAATTCAAGGAGAGTCTAAGTCATCAGGAATAGAATAACTTTTCTATTTTCTGTGTGGTTATGCAACCAATAATATTTAGTTAGACTTATTGCATTTTGAGTTTGGCTTTTCAGCATTGAATCTTTTAAATTTAAATTAGTGTTACAATCATTGAAACAAGTAGATGGTTGAAAAGCCAAATCTACAAAACAAAATATATTCAATGACATCTAGGTGATAGCCTATCCCTTCTGCCCTGCTCCTGCACTCTGTTTCCTCTTCTCCCATAGGTATATATTATTTTGTGGTTGTATTTGAATACACACCCATAACATATGTGGCACAGAATATTTACACACATAATGCACATCCATATGTGTGTGTACATATGATATATACATATATAGTATATGTATATATATGATATGATATATATATATGTATACATATGATATATACATATAGTATATCCTGTATACATATAATATAAACATATATTGTATATTATATACACATATTATATAATATATACATATATTGTATACTATATATACATATATAACATATACATATATTGCATGCTATATATACATATATTATATAATATATACATATATGGTGTGTTATATATACATATATAATATATACACACACACACAGAGAAAATGAAGTTTTCCATAGAACTCCATTGTGTGGCTATACCAAAGTTAATTCAAATTATTCCTTATTGATGTATATTTGGTTATTTCCAGTTTTTGCCATTACCAATAGTTGTTGGAGTTAAGACAGAAACTTGGAGAAGGGAGGAAGATGAGCCTGAGAGCTAAGAATGGAACATAACTTGTAAGGCTTAGAAGGTCATAGTAAAACGTTTTGACATTTTTTCCAAGGGCATCCATAAGCCATTGAAGAATTTCAAGCAGAAAACTGACGTGATGTAATTTTGCCTAAGTCTGTGTGAACTGAAGAAAAGAGGAACAGGAAGGTGGCTATTGCACGAACTGCAAAAGCAGTTCTCTTGTAGGAAGATTATTTTTATTTTTGAAGTATGTTCTTTGCTCATCCTGAAGGCTACAATTTGGAATCATTTCCTAGGAGAGCAGATTGATATAAACAAAAAAAGTTTGTAAGACACTTCAGAATAGATTTCCAAGAATAAAAGCTCAAAATAAACTTTGATATTATAATATATTGCCTAGTCAACATACTTATATTTATCTAACATAGAGTATATCAAAAGTTCTACATAAGTTATAAACTAAGAAATATGCAAAGTAATTTCTATATGTATGCAAAGATATAAATCTAAAATAATTTCGGGGTCAATTAGACTACTAAAAATTATTTAGTTTTTCAGAATCTCTGATATGATTTGGCTGAGACCCAAGTCTTTTCTATATCTTTTTTCTAATCTCCAGTAGCTACTGTGGCTAATTTCATTGTCCACAATATCTGTATATATCTCCATAAGTACACTATGTCTGCACAGAGTGGTGGCATATGACCAGCTGAAGGAGGGTCCCTGGATTTGGTTTATTAATGGGTTAGCACAGGATATCAATTTAAAATGAACATGTACTACGTTGCAGTCATATTCATGTGTAGTCTCGAAGCTATTACAGATGGAAAACTTTCCAACACGCTGAGCTGCAAGCAGTATACCTGTTCATCTATTTTGTGAAGAAGAGACACAGAGTCCACTTCTGGACACAGATTCTTTGACACTAGCCAGTGGCCTGGCTTTCTTGTCAAGGAACCAGAAGGAAAGGATCAAGACAAAAAGTTATGGGGTAGAGTTATGTGTCTGGCTATATGGAGTGGGCAGAAGGTATGTATATTTTTGTGTCAATGTTAATGCTCACCACAAATCATACACTATGGAAAGGGACTGGAAAAACAAGTGGTCAAAATTACTTGACTAACTGACATTAGCATACATCATCATCGACAACCCCAGATCTGTCACAGAGGGTATATTAAAGGAATAGTCATAATAGCAAAGACGGACACGACATAGGGATTCATGAGCATAGACGTCCACTTACCAAGTTCTACAGAGCTATTCCTCTTTCTGAATGTGTAACTCGTTCAACAACAGAGACCAACTGTGCACCTGATTGCTGAAAAACAATTCTCCATGTGTCTCTCACATGCCTGCATGTCTGCAGTGGCTCGCTTTTGTTCAGAATCATCTTTTCAAGGGTGTTTTTATAGCAAATAACCTTGAAAGACAGATCATGTCTTTCGTTGGAGGAAAGGGCAGGTTTGTTCACTATCTGGTAAAATAATTACTTCTCCCTCTAGGGAAAAAATACAAGTTACTTGTCACATAAAATACCTGTGTTCCCTAAAATTGCCCTGTAGTTTAGCTTACTGCATGTGTGTTCCTTCTCACAAACCTCTTTGGGAATTGGAGCTGGGGAAACCAGAACAAAAATGATGATTACTTTTAGAAGAAGAGAGTTACCAGACGCTGGGGGTTCGGTTGGTGAACAAGGGAATGGGGAGTTGCTGGTCAAAAAGTGCAATGTTTCTGCTACACTAGAGGGATAAGTTTTGAGATTTATTGCACAGTTGGGTAACTATACTCAGTAGTAATATATTGTATATTTCAAAATATCTAAGAGAGTAAAGTTCAAATATGTCAACACAAGAAATCTTAAATGAGATGATGGATATGTTAATTAGTTCGATTTAATCATTCCACATTTTATACATGTATCAAAACATCACATGGTACTCCATAAATGTAATACAATTGTGATTTGTCCATTGAAAACAATATTAATTTTTTTTAAATGATCCTCTGACTAATGCTATTGCTTTAAGTATTAAATGGCACATTGTCTCTTATCCAAGAGTCTCAACTTTTCTACCAAAATCGATGAGACGATGGCAGACAAATTAATTACTGAAAAATTAGGTAAAATGTCAGATCCTCCACAGTTCTTGACATCAGTATGGCCCATCAACATGGCCTTATTAGTTGGGGAGAGCAATCAACCACTTGGTCCCTCCCGTACTGGAGAGGCCATCAGTACATCTCTCTTAGAGGGATATATGCCTGTTCTAGGTTTGATTTTGCCATTTTTACCTACACAATCTCAATCGGTCACTTTGTAAGAATTTATGGAATTTCTAATCTAAAAGCAAGAATTTCACATAGCATAGAATCTGAGCAGGGGTTCTACAGAGCAGAGGTATAAGAGTGGGCCTATGACCATAGAAACTACAGATTAAATCATATACCTAACATCCAGAAAGCGGCTGGTTTTATCAAAGCCTGGAACAACTTTTAAAGGCAGAGATTTAGTACCAGCCCAAAAGTAATTCTCTGAAAGGATGGGATGCCATTCTTTGGTATGTTTTATATGAATTAAAACAGAGACCTCAGTATGGTATTTTGTCCTCAATAGTAAAAAATACACAGATTCAAGAACTAAAAGATATACACAAGAGTGACCCCACTTATCATCACTCCTAATTACTCACTGGAGGATTTTGTGCTGCTCATCTCTACAATTCTGGGCTGTACAGGAAGGGGGGTCATGAAATCCCACAAGAGCATCCTCTTACCGCGTAAAACAGCAAGGGTCTTATTAAATTATAAGCTACAACTGCCCAGAACACCATGTCCTCCAAGTCTCCTTATATCCAGGGACCAAATGACAAGAATAGTAATCAACATGCTAACAAGAATAATTGACACTGAGCAGCAGGTGAAGGTAGGGGTGTGTTTGTTTGTTTGTTTGTTTGCTTTGCAATAGGGACAAGGAGAAACACATGGAACTCAAATTATTCACATAAATACCTCCTGGTACTCCCTTGCCCATTTATCATGCAGTAACCCAGGCTTGAGTAGGATATATTCATCAAGCATTCAGATCCTCAGGAATGAAAATTTGACTCACACCACCAGGCAATCAATCAATATTTACCGATGTGATAGCTGAGCACAGGGATTTAGAATGGATTTTGTAGATGGAAACGAGTAAGTACCAACTGCAGCCCAAGATCCACTGCAGTGACTGGGGCTATTAGAGGAAAGACCCCTGGGAACAAAGATGCAACTTCTCCCAAACCTGGGTAGAGAAGTAAATCTATTTGGAGGAAGTGGTGGGCTATGGCAGCCATGAAAATGCACCACTCAGACCTCTTGCTAAAGGGATTGTAATTGACTGACAGCCATAACTGTTGCACCCAAATCTGCCAACATTATTATGCTGAGGTCACACTTGAGAAATTCCTCTAATGGGTGGCTTTGGCTCAAGCACTCCACGTTGGCTTGACCAAAACTTTCTACAAACTACACTGCAGACGCTAATTTCTACTTTTATTCATGTGGGTCAGAACAGCATTATGTATAGTCCCAAGAATTCCCCATCTCCTCCAGCTCTTTTACACTTGTCCCTTACAGAAGTTTTCCCCAATACATTTCTTGCATGTCAAATTCTATCTTTGTGTCTGCTTCCTTGGGGACCTGAACTAACTCAGTGACTTACTGTCAATAAATACAATGAGAATAAAAGGCTTTGTATTAGGTAAGCCACTAACAATAGTGTCAACAGTGATCCTCATTGTCTCTTGTGGATACAATCATCATTAATTTGGTGAATTTTGATAAGAAATAAAAGCTGAATATCCTGATTTGCATTTTAAGTTCAAAGGATATTTCCATATTTTAATGGAAGGAGGTTCTATCTAACCTTCAATTTTAAGTGAATAATCTGAAATGCAGTGACATACTAAAAGGCAGTATCTAGAGAAGAATCTATCAGAACTCTTTAAGTGCTTTCCATATGCTCTTGAGTTAATATCAGTGTTTGTCAGTACCTGTCTGTATGAAAGATATTTTCAAAGATTAAATACACAAAATCTCATTAGAGATCAGTATTAACAGATGAACACTTGCAATTTAATTTGATCATAGAAAACACTAATTTTGAACCCCAATTAAATGAAATAGTAATTCTAAAAGATAATTCCACCCTCTTAATTAGTAGGATTGGATTCCCCAAAATTATCTTCAATTTTATGTTTTATAATTTCATAAATAAGATTTTAGAAACCTATTTTCCCATTTGTTACAAAAAGACCTGTAAAACATTCCTGATTTTGCCTCTTGACTGGCCCACAAAGCCTAAAATATTTATTATCAGTCTGTTTAACTGTGACAACATACAGTATAGGTTATAACTACGACAGAGTCAAAATTGAAACCATATAAAATCCACAGTTTTGTATTTTATATTAATTTAATATCAGAGTTTTATTTGAGAGCAACTCTATGATGCCTTTTTCTTTAAAGGCATCATACAGGCAACAAAACAGATATGTGAATGGAAAAGTTCAATGAGTAGTTTCAGAATGGTGCCACTTAGGTATATATAACCCAGTTCCTCTAATACCACCTGAAGCCATTGTTTGTGGCTTGACATATGACAAAAGTTATTTCAAATTGTTCAATATTTTCTATTGTATCAGAACTTTCACTATGCTGTCAGATGCACTATTAATTTAATTTGTTAATTATGTTGCTGCCTAAAATGTTTTAGCTGTATTTAAGACAAAATACAAGGACATACCAGTA
Organism: Rhinopithecus bieti; assembly: GCF_001698545.2. Taxonomy (NCBI): domain Eukaryota; kingdom Metazoa; phylum Chordata; class Mammalia; order Primates; family Cercopithecidae; genus Rhinopithecus; species Rhinopithecus bieti. The sequence goes on from NW_016809436.1 coordinate 107,803, forward strand.
ACAGTAATCTAGGGTAAAATATATAAGTGTGCAGAAATTTTATGTTTGGTCAGACCAGGAAATTATTCATGGATTCTACCTGTTTTCTGTCATATTCAGTGGCACATCAAAAAAAAAAAAAAAAAACCTATCTCAGAGTGAAATAAATATATAGTTCATATACAATTTCATGATATAACATGTTTAATGAACTTGTGTTCACATTAGTAATATTTAAAAGGTATAACATTAGAAATACGGTGCCTCTAATAATGAAGGTTTTAAAAAATATACACACCCAAAATAAAACTTTAAATTAAAAATAATAGATATTACTTATATTGCTCTTCTGAATGGAATTTCAAGACTGTTATTAAAAGTATAAAACAAATTAGACTGAGATTGTTAATGTCCTTTTTATTATTATAGAAGATAAATGCTTTGTTAGAATTAAATTCATCTCAAACTTATTCCTTCAACATGCCAATTAATAGAACCGGACCATGGATTTGTTAATTAAGATGAGATACCGCAGGGAATTGAAATTAATTTTGATGTCCTAATAGATACCCTTATATCAATAAATCTCCCAGATGTTTTGTCAGCATTATACAAAAGTGTATAAAGAGCATTTTTATCTTGATTTTGGCTAAAATGAGAAGGAATTATTCATTTTAGGCTAGTTACAATGTATGAGGTAGATTAATGTAGTTTTTCATTAAGACTAATCTCTATGGATATGTTAGAAATTTTAGAGTAAGCTCTCAAACACTATATATCTAAGTCATTTGTTCAAATGTGATCCTGTTTAATAGTTACTGAAAGCTATAACCATCTGGCAGATGTTTTCTGGCCTATGTGAAATGAGTTGAGGGGCTCATTTCTGTTTCTATTGAACACATGTCCAGGTCACCAGAAATACCACCACAATTTGTACCCTAATTAGCAATCTCAACCGTGTTGTGGGTTGCATGGTAATGGAACATGGGCTACTCTCCAAATTTGAATATAAATCTATTCAGATACAAATAGAAATGCCCTTGTAGGGTCAACATCAAGAGAGCTTGCATTTCTGTGTAGTGTAAATTTCAAGAACAAAAGAGACATTTTGGCTTATTCATTTGGCATTTTCTCTGAAAATTCTTCTTTCTCAGTAATAATTGTAGAATACAACACAGAGCAAAAGAGTATTGTGGCTTTAGTTCTTAACATTTGGGAAACACAGACCCCTTTGAGAATTTGATAAAAGCTACTGAGCCTTCACCAAAAAATAAATTTGTATATACATATGCCAATATTTATATATAATTTCAGAGTTTTCACAGAATATCCTTACTTTAGCATAATTAAAAATCTTAAAATATGATCAATATTTTCACTATGATGCATAGGCTAATATCAATAAACAGGGCTTTTCATTGCAATACTAAGGCCAATAAAAATACATCGTAAGAATTTTTAAATAAAAGTCAAGAAAATCTGTATCATTTCTTTTACATCCTAGCTAGAATCACACACACACATACATACACACACACACACACACACACACACACACACATAAATTCCAGATGATTTCCGAAGTTAATAGTTCTTTAACATCGAAAGCTACATTTAAAAGTCTTTGGTCATATAGGCCACATGTTTATCAAGTCACCTGCATTACATGAGTCCTTCTATTTGGTTCATAAATATCAGACACATACTATGAATGGCTATATAGAATGTTCTTGGCCTGCTCGTAGAACCATTGTCAAAGTATAAAAATAAAACTCATTTAATTGAGGGAAAGCAAGAATTTTCCTTTTACATCAAATGTATGTAATAGTCATGTGGGTGGTGCTATGATCTGAATGTTTGAGTCCTCTATCTTCCAAATTCATATATTAACATCTTAACCCCCAAGATGATTGCATTTGGAGAAAGGATCTCTGGGAGATGATTAGGTCATGAGGATGAAGGTCTCATGGATGGGATTAATGTCCAGATATCAAATCTTCCAGTGCCCTCATCTTGGACATCTCAGTCTCCAGAACTGTGAGAAATAAATTTTTGTTGTTTATCAGCTTCTGAGTTTTTGGTATTTGTTTTAGCAGCCCAAACACACTAAGACAGTGGGTATGTGGCACTTGGGAAAATTCACTCAAAACCTTTATCAAGTTATGATGAAAGAAACAGGATAGGGGGAGTTTCTGTCCTTTTGACAGAAATGAACTTCAGGAAATAGTCAGTTATAGCATAGCATAACAAAAGCTTTGCTGGGGAAGGACAAGTTGGCATGGTAGCCTCTGAGAAATAGATCTAAGAGAGAGCTGAGGGTCTCTGGACTTTGAGCTTCAAAAGGTCATGTGTGTATTTCATTTGATTATAAGTACTTTGTCCAGGACCATGACAGGTCCATAGAAAGGCTATAACAGAGATGTATTGTTGTTAAAAATCCGATTAACAATGGAATTGGTGGTGGTGATGGTGTGCGTGTGTGCGTGTGTGTGTATATGTGTGTGTATAATTTATAGACCATCTGAGTTTTTTGAGTAATCAATGTGGATAATTACTGTTATATTTTATAAAAATTTTTATAGAAATCTGAAGATCAGAAGAGACGTATGAGATAATATCATAGATTTTTGAGTTGATAGAGATTAGAGCCAGCATGTAGATACAATTGTTCAGGGAGAGGGTATAGAATGAAAAAATTAAAAGGGGGATCAAGGATGAAGCATAGATAACACCAAAATTAAATGTTAGGTAAAAACAAGAAAGCCCTCAGTGTCATAATAGCAAAACTAGGAGGAAACACTATCAAATAAGCTGGAGAAGGAAAGTGTTTTGAAACAAGGGAGTTATTAATAGTCAATGCCAAGAGAGGTCAAGTGAGTAAGGATTTCAAAGCATATTTAGGTTTGGCAACCAGAGTGCCATATGTTACCTTGGAAACAGCAGTTTCAGAGAAGTGATAGACCTTTGAAATAGCGAGTGGAAGCAGATTGCACTTGTGTCAGTAGAGAATGGTGGGTGGTGGGTGGTGAGAGAAAGTTGACAAGGCAAATATTGACACATGTCTTAGGAAGCTTCTACTCAGATGAAAGACAAAGCATTTGACATTGCAGAGCTGCAAATTAGGAAAATATTTATTCACATTTTCTGCCGTATGATATTTAAATCCTGAGCAAAGCATTCCACACAGATTTATGATCTTCATGCCAGGAATGGGAGGTCAAGAAAACATTACAATGAATTACTAGAAATAGTTTATGGAGCCACCTTTCCTCTAAGTTTATCTGCCCAAATTACTTATAAAATGTGTCTGAGGTTAATGAGATAAAGCAGATAAGCCCTGGACATTCCTTAAAACTCCGTAGCACTATCTACTACTTCTGTTTTAATTAGTCTTCTGTGGAACAACTTCCAAAGCTAATGTAACATTTCTCAGATTCTTCTTGGTTATAAAGAAGATAAAATATGAGGGAAAAAATTAAATAGAGATGATGTATAAGCCCTTGCTTCAATTTCCTTATCTACAAATACTTGCAACCAAATCCTGGCCAGATCCTACTACAATTTTCACATTTCTTCCTTGCCATTGTTTTGTTTGTTTTACTTAACAATGGGTTTTCTTCTTGCGTTCTCTTGTACACTAATATGTCCAAATGTAAATAAATTGAAACAGTCCAAATGAATTAGATGAAAATTTACATATTCCTTTTTTTCTATATATAATAATTTTTAAAATGGAAAACTCTCACATATAGTTCGTTTTTCATCATTGATTTAAACTGGAAGATCGTCTGACCCTTCGCTTTCCTCTAGCATGCCAATAAGGAGGAGGCGGATGATGGGCTTCTGTGAGATTCCCTATGGTCTCCTCCTTGGGAAATCCTATTTTAGTTATAAATAAAAGATAAATTTATCTTGAATTATTTTCCTCTCACTCTTTTTTTAAATTGTTTGATTTATTTCTTTTATTTTAAATTTCTGTTTTAATTTTTTGGGGTACATAGTAGGCTTATATATTTATGGGTAATATAAGATATTTGATACATGCATGCAATGCAATATCCATTACCTCCTTTGTGTTACGAACAATCCAATTATCCTCTTTTATGGAGGGTTATATGTGTACAAAAAAATGGAAAGAAAGACTAAGACCTGGTGTGTGGTAGCACAACAGGATGACTATAATCCCCTCATTCTTTTATCAAGATATCTTGGTGGCAGAGCCACTTAAGGCATTCTGTGTTACTTGATAGACAGGTTTCACACCTCCGTCTGCCTGGATAAAATCACAGATTACTTCTAGATTCAGCATAGACATGAAAATGTATTTATACAGTAAAGGGACAAATTATGCTTGCTTATTAATTGAATAATAAATTTCTTAAAGCTATTATCTTGATAAATGTAAGAAGACAATAAGAGAACTCCTTAAAATTAACAAATGCCAGGTTTTAAACAGGAACATGAAAATAATCTTTAGCCTGAGAGGTCTGGTGGTACTCCCTTTCTCACTTTCACTTTCTGAAGGAACTGCTCACGTGGGATCGCATATTTGTTTCATAAACTATCTGGCTTTCAATGACTTAATGGATCTTTGTTTGTGGAGCAAAATAGGTAATACTGAGTTTTATGTGAATAGCAACCTGTTGATCTAGTTTCTTACTTTATCACCTTTCATTCCTTTTCCAACTTGGGTTATTTTATGGCTCATAATCACTTTCAACTGAAAAACAATCAACAACGTGGCTGGAACCAAATTTTGTAGAAAACATACACAGCATTTATGAAATTAAGAGAAAATTACTCACTGTATCAATTCACTGTAATTAAATGTGTGTGTGTGCGTGCGTGCGCACGCAATCCCTTATTGTAGCATCTGATGCAAAATATGTTAAGTGCATGTGAATTTTCTTCCTTCTCTTTTCCTTCTTCAAGTACTCCCTTTCTCACATGAAACAAGGGATGTAGAGATACACCTTAGGCTTATTTTAAGAAAACAATCTTTATTTAAAGTCATTATTCTCTAATAAGAATTATTTTCCATAATGGTTGAACTAGTTTACAATCCCACCAACAGTGTAAAAGTGTTCCTATTTCTCCACATCCTCTCCAACACCTGTTGTTTCCTGACTTTTTAATGATTGCCGTTCTAACTGGTGTGAGATGGTATCTCATAGTGACCATTATGGAAAACAGTATGGCAATTCCTCAAGGATCTAGAACTAGATGTACCATATGACCCAGCCATCCCACTACTGGGTATATACCCAAAGGATTATAAATCATGCTGCTATAAAGACACATGCACACGTATGTTTATTGCGGCACTATTCACAATAGCAAAGACTTGGAATCAACCCAAATGTCCATCTGTGACAGACTGGATTAAGAAAATGTGGCACATATACACCATGGAATACTATGCAGCCATAAAAAAGGATGAGTTTGCGTCCTTTGTAGGGACATGGATGCAGCTGGAAACCATCATTCTTAGCAAACTATCACAAGAACAGAAAACCAAACACCGCATGTTCTCACTCATAGGTGGGAACTGAACAATGAGATCACTTGGACTCCGGAAGGGGAACATCACACACTGGGGCCTATCATGGGGAGGGGGAAGGGGGGAGGGATTGCATTGGGAGTTATACCTGATATAAATGATGAATTGATGGGTGCTGACGAGTTGATGGGTGCAGCACACCACAAGTATACATATGTAACAAATCTGCACGTTATGCACATGTACTCTAGAACTTAAAGTATAATTAAAAAAAAAATTAAAAAAAACTCTTAAAAAAAAAAAAGAATTATTTTGTTGTGTTTCCCAAACGATGGGTGTACATATTCTAAACGAGGACTGTAGAAAATGGAATAAATGTGAAGGAATTTCCCATTAATGGCTTTTAGGACCTGCTACACCTTGATGGGACTGGTTTCCCACTTTTGAATTCTATCAGTGTGACCCTGGTGATGTAATAAATTTTAAAATCACAGTAGCTCCATTTTACTGGCTAGTGGGGGCATTTTAAGCAAAAGACACAACGCATGGAGTCATGCTGGGTTCCTAATTCTGAATTTTTGCTCACACATGAGGCATGGCTTTGCAGGTTGTGCAGTATACAATGTCGTATTATCTATGAGAAGGCTACTCAGTTGTACATAGGGCAAAACTCATTGATTCCAATGATTTTTATGACAGATGAAAGTAACATCTCAGTTCTAACAAAATCAGAAAAGGGTCTCAACGTAGGGATTCCACGACAGATCTTTATTTTAGCCCCATACACCCACTCTCTGTCCATCTCCACCCATCCCCACCCTGTTCTCTGCCAAGGGAAACTGACTTCTTTCTCCTACAAAACAAAATTTTCATGTCCTCTGTCTTCTTGTTGACATTTAGTCAGTGAAGAGCCGGGAGATGGGAAGGTGGGAAGAGAGTGAGGTCAGAGTAGCTATTTCCCTGTTTCGATCCCTCTCAAGACGGTCAACTTCCATGACTCTATTCTTCTCGATTCCTGTTTTAATTCACATATTTCTCTTTAGGATTGACTAATAGACTAAGGGGTATTTGTCCTTGGTCCCACACTCACAGATTTATAAATAATGCCTTTGCAAATGAGCATTCTGGATCTTCTTCTATTTTGAAGGTGTCATCGAGTTTCTATTTGTACCCTGACTGCAGGAGGTCCCTTCCTTATGCACACTCAGGCATTTTATGTCTAGCCCTTCCTTGTGCTCATGCTCCACATTCAGAATCTCAGTTCTACTGATATATGCCTCTGCATCTCCCTAATAGGAAAAGGGAAGCAAGGGGACCATCTAAAAAGAAGTGTAGAGACCGGGCGCGGTGGCTCACGCCTATAATCTCAGCACTTTGGGAGGCCGAGGCGGGCGGATCACGAGGTCAGAAGTTCAAGACCATCCTGGTTAACACAGTGAACCTCTGTCTCTACTAAAAATAAAAATACAAAAAATTAGCTGGGCATGGTGGCGAGCGCCTGTAGTCCCAGCTACTCCGGAGACTGAGGCAGGAGAATGGCGTGAACCCGGGAGGCGGAGCTTGCAGTGAGCCGAGATGGCGCCACTGCACTCCAGCCTGGGTGACACAGCGAGATTCCGTCTCAAAAAAATAAAAATAAATAAAAAGTATAGTAGAAAATCTAGCAGATATGCTTATGTTCATCTTCAATTAGGAGAGAAATAAAAATTCCTAGACATTCCCTTTTGCTGTGAGAAATGCTACCACAGATTGCAAAACAATAAATATTTTGATTTTAAATTTATTTAACGTGCTTAGTGCTCAAAACATGATATCAAGCCTTATAAAAGTTTTAAAATATGAGTTTTATATTCCATTCTCCAAACTCTGATTCCATTGTCTTATTTAACAATTTATTCCTTTCTCTTGGGATAGATGCCAGAAAATAATCTTAAAATGCTCTAAAAATATTCAACTTTCTAAATATTTTAAATTCATAGAAACACTTATAAGATTAACCTAACATCATGCTTCAGATTCTTGATTTATCAATTTAACAGTATCCATTTATTCTCAATATAGATTAGCTATCTAAGGAGATTACACTTTCTCCATATACATGTGTGTGTACACATACACAACTGCTGTTATGTTTTCAAGGTTTATATAATTTATCTTCTATTATTTATGTATAACCAAGACCTTTGGATTTCATCCATAGGTGGATTACAAAAAGTGAAGACCAATAATATTATTTATAATATAATGGCATACAATACTTCAGAACAAAGTTACATGAAAGAAAAAAGTACAAGTAACCTTAAGCTACTAAATATGAACCACTAAAGGGAAAATATTCTCAGCATTAAGGTCAAATTAATTCTGTTTTCAGATCATCAATTGCTCAGAATCATGAGTGTGCTTGTTTCTCCACCTTGAACTGCAAATCTAGTTATATATAATTTTAAATGGAAGATAATTAAAAATAATTATATAGTCATCAATATATCATACACAAACATAGCGTTATTTATGTTAAATTTTCAATGAATTTATTAATCCTAGGAAAAACTGATAATGAGAATGAAATCACAGCTTCAGAAGGGTAACCTTGGTAACAGTTTGGCTAGGTTTCCATGGTTACAAAGAGTACAGCCGAAAGGCTCAAAGAATTACAATTTCCTTTGATTGGTACATTCTCAAAAATGATGATTTGGAAAGTGACAGAGGATTAAAAAAGAAAACATATTTTTGTTATAAGAAATTAGGCATTGGAAGTAATAATAGCATATTGATGGTTGGACACACGACAGACCTTTGAAAGTTAATGAAACTTTTGCTTCGTTATTAAATATTGGGCAGAATATCTCCATTTTAACACCATGAATCGGCAAACAAAATTCCTGCTCCTGATTAACTAGCTGAAGTATATTAGATTGTTTATAATCTACTTTCAATATTAGCTGAAAAATCTATTATTTAACTTACCTTGTGAATGAACCCAGACTAAAATACGTATTTTTTAAAATCTCTGTATTATTTTATGGAGTTTAATAGACCAAAAAAAAAAAAAAAGATTGTAATAGAAAGCACAGTAAGAAGGACCTTTAGAAAACTAGAGTCGAGTGTATCTCTGTAGCTCGCTGCATAATTTGGGTACATCATTTTAGTTGCAAATTGCTTTTCTTCTTACCAAGTAATTAACAGTACACACTATCAAAAATAACACAGAAACAGAAAAACTACCTAAGTTACTGATTAGGAAACACTATTCTACGTGATTTTAAGAATGTCCTGTATGCGCTGATTCCTATGATTTTAAAACATTTTCTTTCAACTTGAAACATAAACTTGAAGAGATGTGTAGACAGTCCAGGAAAAAAATGTGGACAAAGCTTTAGTTTCAGCCCCCAAGCCTCAGAAGACTCAGGAAAATATTCAACACTCTTTAGGGCTTTTCTCAGAAGGAAAATGTTCAAAAAAAAAAAAAGAAGGATTGAACGATGCTTCCCAGAGTTAAGTGGGAAAAGCAAAGCAATTGAAGACAATGCATTGAAAAAAAACAACACATATCCTCTGAGAGAGGGGAAGAAGGTGAAATGGGTGCACTAAAGACCATGGATTTAGTAGAGACCCTAACACCAACCTCAGTCCCCTCTACTCTGCAGTGCCCTAAACCCTCAAACTCTAACCTCATAGTCAACTGATCAGTCATTCTTGAAATTTTGTGATAAAAAACAATGGTTTTCACTTGTGTTTCATTCCAGTGTGAGGAGAGAGTGTGGAAATGGCTGCTGGAAGAAGTGATGAGAGAATTACCTAGGCTAACCACCTCAGGAGCAAAGGAGGGCTCTAGGGTCCACTTTATTTTGAATGCAAGAGCACCTACCACAGAACAGAAGCAGGCTGCACAGCCAACTTAGTGTACGGAAACTTGATACAATATATTTCACACACACACACACACACACACACACACACAAAATGGAAAAGGAGCACGGAAAACATATCTTTTATATAAAATATCACAGGACCTAGGTTGAATTCTCCTCTTGAAACTTCGTGGTCTTAGGCAACATAAAAGTAATGCAATGCGAAATAACAGTGTTAAACTGAAGCTCTGTGAATTTTAAATTTGGTTGAAAAATTTACCCACACTGCATCATAACAATTAGAAGACCATGATATAGAAAAAAGAAAGCAGCATGTCATGCTGCAAATATGCCATTATAAAAGGAAGGAATAAAAGAGAAAGAAAGAAACAGACAAAAGAAAGAGAGGAAGGAAAGAGGAAGATGAATGATCAGGGAGATAGCAAGGCATGATGGCATACAAAAATGAAAAAAAAAATCAGCTCTAGAAGAAAAATATTACCTAACAAAATAAAGAAAAATATTGTACTGTTTCTTGGAGAAGAACCTAAAGAAAACACACATTCAAGGTATCAGTATACTAAGTTTACAATAATAAAATAGCAGACTAAAGTGAAAATACAGAGCTAAGACAAAACTGAAGGGGAATTAGCAGCATTAAATAATTAAAGAATAATTGGAAAATAACAGGTAAAATAAGTAACCTAGATAATATTAAATAACATAAGTAGAACAGATAACATAGCCTTAAGGCTATAAAGTGAATGCAGAGAAACAAGACCAAGTGATTAAAGTAACTAGAAAAAAAAAAAAAAAAAAAAAAAAAAAAAATAAAAAAAGAAGGGGGAAAAAAAAAAAAAAAAAAAAAAAAAAAACTATAGACACAGAGCAGGGAATAAAAGTAAAACCTAAAATCTAGAATAATTCTTGTATGCTAAGTAGAGAACACAATCAACGGGACGAAAAAATTTCTTAAGAAAGAAATCTAACATACAGTAGTCCACCTCTTGAGATTCAAGGGTAAAGATAGACTTCTTCAGTCATGTAAGCAGTAAAAGCAAGACATTTATGAGGTGGAGAATGCATATTGCCTTTAGACATTCACATGAATATTCAGAGACCATAGAACAGTCTACAGTGCAAAGGGAAATGAAAGTAAACCAACAATGCTGTACTCAACCAATATGCCAAGGAAGTATAAAGGCAACATAAATTTTCAGATACACCTGAATTAAGAAAATATGAACCCATGAACGCTTCATGAAAACACAGCATTATGACAAATATTACCATCAAGGATATGGTAATGTTGTGGTTAAAAGTCTAATGATAAGCTCTAAAAATTCTATGTATAAGACTTAGACTTAAATGTTGTTAAGAAATATGATTGTGGAAAACAACTTTTGACTTTATTTAATATGCATGATCAGTTTTTAAGGTTGAGGTTCTAAAAGAATGCAAATGAAACCTTCAACTTCCAAGCCGAGAAAGAAAAGAAAATAAGGAGGAAGAATTAATAAAACTTTATCAATTCAAAAGAGACAATGTGACCTTTTAAAAGAATCAGGAAAATAATAGGTAACATATGAAATAACATGGTAGAAATAAGCCCAAATAAATCAGAAATTGAAATAAATATAAAGGTAATATGCACATTATGTACTTATATACTGGAATATGTATATTATCAGATAGGATGGTTTTTTAAAAATCAGCTATATTTATTTCACATTTAAAATTTTGGAGGGCATATGATCTAGAAATTGAGTTAATCACAAACCTGTTTAATTCAACATTATCAGAACCATCCGTTATTTATGTATTGCTTAACACTAATGTACTTGGTGCATGTATTGGTGTGTACCTTGAAATACCTGTAAGATCGGTTGATGTTGTGTGTTTCAACAATCTTGTTGTCATTTTGAGAATTAACTGTAGGGAATGGGTCAGAAATGAGAAGCTTGTTTATGAGATGACTGCAATAACACAGGCAACAAAACATTATGACTGGACTAGGATGGAAATCATAGAGTGCTGAGAACTGGTTGGAGTCTTCATGTATTTTGAAGGAAGAGCCAAGGGATTCTCTATGTAAAATGTAAGGTACATGATTTTTTTTTTTCTGTGAACTCTGCAGATAAGTAAAAATATAAGGTATGAGATAAAGAGGGGAGTCACTAATGGCCACAAGATTCGGCCTAACTGGAGAGATAGAGTTGGCATGGACTGAGTGGGTAAAGCATATTAGGAGTTCAGTTTTCATCCTGCTGAGTTTAAAGTGTTATTATACAAGTAAAGAATACAAAACAGAAGCCTGAGCTAGAGAAATAAATTGGAACAGTCAACATGTATATTTTATTTAAAGCCTTGAGACTAGACAAGATATCCCAGGAAGTAAATATACAGATAAGGGATTAAGGAAGAAGACTGAGGCACTACAAAATAGATGTCTGAAAGAAGAGGTGTTGCCAGCAAAACAGACTGAGAAAGAATGATCAGTAAAACCAACAAAATGTGGAATGCTAAAAGCCTATTGAGGAAAGTGTGTCAAGAAGGAGGACGTGATCAACTGTGTCTGGTGTCAGTAGGTCAAACAAGAGGAGACCCAAAAATTAATCATTGGACTCAAGGACAGGGAAATTATTATTAACTTTAACAAATGCAATTCGTGGAATAGTGAAGGCAGAAGCTTGAGTGGAGTGGGTTGAGGGAGTATGGGAGTAAAAAATTCAGGGACTGCAAGTACAAAACTCTTCTGAAGAGTTTTGCTACAAAGTGGAGCAAAGAACGGGATAGCAACAAGTAGGGGGGAGTCGAGTTGGTCAACAAAAAAAACATTTAAGAAGGGAGGGAGGTGGATATGGCTAAAGGGGACAAAAAATAGGAAAAAAAATGAGTAATACCTGCTATTTGATAGCACAGCAGGGTGACTATAGTCAATAATAAGGTAATTGTACATTTTTAAATAGCTTAAAGAGTGTAATTGGATTGTAACTCAAAGGATAAAAGCTTCAGGGGATAGACACCCCATTCTCTATGATGTGCTTATTTCACATTTCATGTCTGTATCCAAACATCTCATGTACCCCATAAATATGTACACCTACTATGGACATGATCACGTGGAAAGTGAAAACTTGATGAAGTAGGAGAGAAGAGAGAACTGCTGGTGCACTGTACTTGAGTGTAAGAAGAGAGGATGAGACCTAGTGCACCCGTGGAGGGAGAAGGCTGGCTGTATCATCCTGGGAAATAAGGGGGAAAGCAGACTACATGTGGGTGGACTTGGACACTGGTGGGGAGACATGGTGGGGGGAGTTTTTAAAAGTCATCTTCTGATAGCTTCCATTTATCAGTTTATGTAAAGTCACTGGTTGAGAACAAGCATAGAATAGGAGGTGTTGGGTTCTTGTGAAAGAAGTTTGAAATAGTCATCTAGGAGACTGGGTGACATGGGCATCTTGAGCATTGAGGGCCCACTTGATTTTCAGGCTTCTGAATATGAAAGTGAGAACAGTAAGTATTATTTTATTTGCTTTATATGTATTTAGGCACAAACTTGTAAAAGGAGAAAAGTCAGAATAAACCAGGATTGTTCTTTTTTTTCTTTGATCAAGTAAGTACTATCTAACAAGATATGCTTATATTCGGGAGTGAAATTATAAAAATTCTTTCTGGAATTTAGGCTGGGTGACTAAGAGAATGAGGACATTAAGGAGGCAAAAAATAAGTGAGATCAAAGACCTTGGTGCATCAAAAGCTCATTTCAGTGGGAGTACCAGAGGGAGTGGGCCAGAAATAGAGGAAGAAAATAGGGCAATAGGATACCTGAATTTCATATTGTAGTAGGACTGCATTTACAAGTTACAACAAATCTAAGTTATAGCTATAAAATTATGTTTATTTAAATCAGGCCAAGGTAGAAGAAGAGACAAGATCGTTGGAGAAAAGTTAAGAGGACATGCAAATGTTGGAATCATTTATATGTACATGGAGTTTTCTAACAGTTAAGATAAGGGTGATATAGGCCTACCTTAGAGATATCACTGGTTCAGTTCTAGACCACTGCAATAAAGCAAGTAACACAAATAATTTTGGGTTCTCAATGCATACAAAAGTCATGTTTACACTATACTGCAGTCTATTAAGTATGCAATAGCATTATGTCTAGAAAACAATGTACATAACTTAAAAATATTTTATTGCTAAATAATGCTAACAATCATCTGAGCATTCGGCCAGCCAAAACCTTTTTGCTAGTGGAGGGTCTTGCCTTGATGTTGATAGCTGCTAACTGGTCAGGGTGCTAGTTGCTGAAGGCTGGGGTGGCTGTGGTAATTTCTTAAAATAATACAACAATAAATGTTGCCACATCGATTGACTCTTCCTTTTTCAAAAGATTTATCTGTAGCATACGATGTTGTTTGGTAGCATTTTACCCATGGTAGAATTTTCAAAAGTGAAGTCAATCTTCTTAATCCCAGCTGCTTTATCAACCAACTTTTATGTAATATTCCAAGTGTTTACGTCTTTCCAACAATGTTCACAGCATCTTCACCAGGAGTAAATTGCATCTCAAGAAACCTCTTCCTTTGCTTATCCATAAGAAGCAACTCCTCATTCATTAGATTATTTTATTGTGAGATTGGAGCAATTCAGTCCCATCTTCTGGCTTCACTTCTAATTCTAGTTCTCTTGTTATTTCCACCACAAGAGAATTAGTAATCATTTCCTCCACCAAAGTGTTGAACCCCTCAAAGTTATCCATGAGCGTTCTTTATTTCAACTGCTAATGTTGATATTTTGACCTTCTCCCATAAATCATGATCTCAATGGCATCTATTGTAGAATGGTGAACCTTTTCCAAAAGGCTTTCAATTTACTTTGCCCCGATCAGAAGCTAAGAATTGACTTCTCATCTGTAAGTATGAAAGTTCTCTTTAGTATTTTCTTCCAGTCAAAAGCTGTTTCATATACAATGAAAATCTATTTTTTGATGTAGCCACCTTCATCTATTATTTGAACTACATCTTTGGGAAAACTTGCTGCAGCTTCTACAGCAGCACTTGGTGCTTCACCTTGCACTCTTATGTTACGGAGATGGCTATTTTCTTTAACATCATCAGTCAACTTCTGCTAGCTTCAAACTTTTTCTTTACAGCTTCCTTATCTCTCAGCCCTCACAGGATTGAAGAGTTAGGACCTTGTACTGGATTAGGCTTGGATTTAAAGAAATAATGTGGCTGATTTGATCTATTCAGACCACTAAAACTTTCTCCATGTCAGCAATAATGCTGTTTCACTTAGTTTTCTTCAAGAATGTTTCTTTGCATTCACAACTCGGCTAACCAGTGCTAGCATTCAACCTATAATGGCTTTTGACATGCCTTGCTCAGTAAGCTTAATCATGTCTAGCTTTGATTAAATGTGAGAGACATGTGACTCTTACTTTCACTTGAAGACTTAGAGGCCATTATAGAGTTATTAATTGGCCTGTTCGGCTTGTGTCCCTGAGAATAGGAAGGCCTGACGATGAGGAGAGAGATGGGAGAACACTCAATAGTTGGAGCAGTCAGAATACACACATTTATTGTTTGCCATTTTGTAAGTTGATGGTTCATGTATTTCAACAAAAACAGTTACAGTAGTCACATCAAAGATCACTGATCACATATTATCAAAATAGATACAATAGTAATGAAAATGTTTGCAATGTTGTCAAGATGTCCAAAAAGGGATACGAAGTGAACACATGCTGTTAGAAAAATGGCACTGATAAGCTTGCTCAATGCAGTGTTACAAACCTCAATTTGTGAAAAGCAAAAAAACAAAAACAAACAAACAAACAAACAAAAAACACGTATCTACAAACAACAGTAAAACAAGGTATTCTTGTATTGCAAATGGTGACAGAAAGTCGGGATCTAAAATCATTAAGAAGTAAAAAAGGAATGTCAGATACCAGCAACAGAATGAACTTTGTTGTATTCTTACTATTTTACTAAACATTTTTGTCAGTATCTACTTCGGTAACTGTATGCACATCTACTTCATTATTTCTACTATTTGTATGCTATTCTACAGTGGGCCTCCATCACATTTTACTTTTATCCATTTTTTGTTATGAACACCTGACTTGCCTACAACTTCTCACTATCTCTAGCTATCTTGAGTGTCCTCTATGAGCCCATGGAAGAATTTCACTGAGGTATGCACCCTCTGTGTACCCACAAATACTGCCAGATTACACTCCAAAGTGGCAACACCAATCTACAAACCACACCAGTAAGAATTAGAATATTCCACGAACTAAGAATCTAATTGTAGGTCCCTACCCTGTTCATATATCATTCTCTTCCCAACTAAGGTAACTAAATATCAGTCTGATGTTTGTATTAGTCATATGCCTGTTTTATTTTTTGAAGTATAGTTTTAGTATTCAGGCATGCCATTGGTTTAAGCCATTTTAAATTACATAAAAATTGAATCATACTTATAACCAGTTGTCTCTGAGTTGCTTTTTACCTTTGACACCATGACTATAATACCTATGTTATATGCATGTAGCCATAGGTCATTTATTTTCATTGATGAATAATATTTCATTATATACATTATATAGGTATACAACTGTCTCATGTTTGGTAAATGGACATTTTGGTTGTTTTCTATTTGAGGTAATAATGACCAATATTTCTACAAATAATTTTACATAGTGTTCATGGTAAAACTATGCAAGGTTTAAGCCTGTACACCTAGAAGTGGAATTGCTATGACATAGAGTATGTATCTCTTCAAATATACTAAATACTGCCAAACTGTTTCAACAGTATTGTAGACATACAGTCAGTTGCCAGGAGTATATAAGAGCTGATATTGCTTTACATTCTTCTAACACTTGATATTGTCAGTCCTCTTAATTTTTGCCTCTCCATCTAGTATTTAATAGTAGCTTATCTAATAGATCTCTATTTACTATTGAATTGGGCAGTGTACAGACAAAATCATATAAGATTTCATATGTGTAGAAATTATAATATATATATTCCATATATAATTATAAGCACATTTTTGACCCAAAATAGATACACAATAATTAAAGCAATTATTTCCAGGGAAAAGAACTGATGGCAGGGGGGAGATAATATTTTCAATTTTATTTCTCATTTTACAGTATAATTAAAGTTAGTTTTCATATTAATGTGCTACTTTTATTTTAAAATATAAATTAAAATTGAAGTTCAAAATTATTTTCAAACACTTATATTTAAACAAACACATAAAGTTAATAAACAACATGTAATCTGTCACCAGCCAAGTCTTTTGCTAGATCAATACACCAGGATTTTCATGTTCAATACAGTAGTCAATAGTTACATGTGGCTACTGAACACTTTAAATGTGCTGATGGCCACGTGATGAAATAATAGTATTTTTAAAATAGTTGGTTAAATAAAATATATTATTGAAATTAATTTAACCTATTTCTTTTTTATTTTCAATGTGATTTCTAGAAAATATTAAATTGCCTACATTGCTTAGAATGTATTTCTAAGGACAGCATCTCACTGGAATCTATTTAGTAAATTGAGAAAGGAATGACTAAGGCAGTTAAAAAAAATGGACATAAAAAATGTACTTCACTTGAAACAAAACAGAATTTGATCAGTGTTCACAGAAAGTGAAATATGAATTTATGAATTATTTTGTAAATAAGGTAGGCAAAGATAATTTAGTTGAGTATTTAATATATTTTAAATTGATTTACATGCATCTCTTTACATGCATCTTTTTAAGAATTTGCTTATTTTATACAATAACCCCACTGAAGTTTCATGTCTATATTTATTATCGATGCCATTCATTCAGCCTGGAGTGCTTGTGTTTTATTACTCTACTTGGCCCAATACTCGTACTATTTAGAATCAAGGTAAGATATCTCATCCCATAAGAAGTCTCAAAAACCCCAACACCAGAGAGAGTGCTATCCTTTTCTTTATATTATACATATTTTAATTACAGGACTTTGTACATGTTATGCTTTGCATCATGATTATTTGTTTATTTATCTGCTTCTCACTGGACTACTCATTGCATTTTTTATTTGATCTTTTAGCCTCAAAACATAATACAGTACATGGTAATTCCAAAAGGCTCAATAAATATTTTTGAATTGACATTTGATGGATACCTCTTAAGAGTTATGGGTCAAAATGCCCGGTCAAAAATTTCATATAAATTGTGTGTGTAAATAAGGTACAGTAGGAATACGAATCTGAGGTAAGCTAAAATCTCAAAGCCTAAATTTTGCCATGTCCATTTGATCATTATTTACTTCTGCAAAACATCTTAATAACACGTTTTCCAAAAATTATAGCTGTCTATATTTCTAGTCACACCAAAAATGCAGTTATATATTATATGTGTGTGTGTGTGTGTGTGTGTGTGTGTGCGTGTGTGTGTATATATATATATATATATTTTTTTTTATGACTATAATTTGAAGTCAGGAGCCAGACCATAGTTTTATCTATTTTCAAAGTTCAAGGTCCAGGCATGGTGACTCATGCTGTAATCCTAGCACATTGGGAGGCTGAGGCTGGAGGATTACTTGAGCCCAAGAGTTTCAGACCAGCCTGAGAAACACAGCGAAACCCCATCTCTTAAAAAAAAATTATCTGGGAGTGGTGGTGTGCACTTGCAGTTCCAGCTACTCAGAAGGCTGAGGTGGGAGAGTTACTTGTGCCCAGGAATTTGAGGGTGCAGTGAGCTTTGATCATGCCACTGCACTCAAGCCTAGGTGACAGAGTGAGACCCTGTCTCAAAAAATAAAATAAAATAAAATAAAATTTGGACTTATCCCATGAGTTTATAAAAAGTTTAACAAAGATTGCTACAAATGTTTTTAAATTAACATAAAAAGAAGGCCTCCCAGTGGCTTTACNTATATATATATGTATATATACTTGTATCAAAATTGTTAAGGAGGAAGACTCAAGCCAGAAATAATGCTTAGAGTGACATCTATTCCATCATTCTTTCAATGAACATTTCAGGAAAGCAGATAATGAGCCAGGACCTGCATTAGCAGCTTCTCTCCATTAGGCAACAACAAAGAAAAAAAAATTCACAAACAGCACAAACAGACCTTTTTCCACCAAACTTTAACCTTTCCTTCAGGGAAGCAAGATTCTACATGGTATACAGGACACATCCCACACTATTAGCCACTGCTTAGCAAAGCATGCCTTCAAATGCAGTAACATTTTCTCAGTGATTTAGCCTATAAATAGCACCAGAAGTAAACACTAAACATGAACTATTAAGCATAAATTAACTCTAATGTGTTTTGCCTATATATTTAATGTATATTTAATACAATAATTATCTCAATTTCTTGAAAACTTTGCTCTTGGGGGATCCAACCTCAGAGAAACTTAGTTTCATTGCTGGAAATGCAAAGAAAATGTGCTGCAGAAACAATTTATATACACTTGCTGGCACTGAATTGCAGCTCCACTGGCTGTGCATGATATGGCTGCTGTCAATGAAGGCAGTTGTATGCAGAGCACTGCTGGGCTGTCGGCTGCAGCTACCAAAGGGCACATTGCAGTATTTTGGTGATATCTGAAGATGCAGACAGATGTTGGGAAGACAAAGTGACTACATTGAGCAAAACACAAGAACGAAGGCAAAGGTAAATATAATTTAAATAATGGTAGAAATAAAGAGATTTTAAAAACAGTAAAGCAATTCTTGGTGGAAAGAATTGGGGTCTCTGAAAATTGTTAATGTCTTCTTAATTCTTCCCTTCATCTACCTAGTAGCTCCAAATTCTTCTCTTCTCTCCTTCCTCCCTCTCTTCATCTCTCTCTCTCAGACACATACATAAACATACACTCTGAAGAATATCTAGATAAATAGTCGCTGCTATTTCACGACTCTGTAGAAGGCAGTTTTCTGCTTGCAATTTCCATCTCGTTGTCTTGTAACATAGCCTAGAATGTTTACATGCAAGAACCTCTCAGAATATTTGCTCTTCTTTCTAGACTCTTTAGAGGAAAGTATCATCATGAACTATTAAAAGTTCATATTGTGGGTAACAAATCATGCAAATGCCAGAAGACAAAGGCACTAGTCTTGCTCCAAGAAAATGTATAAGTTTGAACATTTAAAAAGAACTTCTATAGACGAAACTTTTGCTTCTGCCTTGGACTTTATAATCTACTGATAATGAAATATCATTTGTCCCATGTTGTGTCTGTGCACAGGACTCCAAATTAAAAGTTTTTTCCATGTTACCTTGGTGCATGGAGACCTAGATATATCTGCTCCAGAATTATCTTTTTCTTAGTTTTCAGACAGATTCTACACCATGCTTATCCAGGCATTCTTTTCTTTTTTCTAAAGAATGGGATATTGGGCTCAATAATTTCTAGGTAGGGCCCCAGAAAAGAGGGATTAAAAAAATTATCTCTTATCAGAAGCTAAGAAGCGCGTGATACAGTTTCATTATCCTCATTATGTAAGAAGAATATCTTTTTTTTTTTTTTTTTTTTTTTTTTTTTTTTTTTTTTTTTTATTGAGGGACGGGAGGTCTTTGCTCTGTCGCCAGGGCCTGGGAGTGCAGTGCTCGATCTCGTCCTCACTGCAAGGGCTCCGCCTCCCCGGGGTTTACGCCGATTCTCCTGCCTCAGGCCTGCCGAGCTAGCTGGGACTACAGACGCCGCCACATCGGGCCCGGCTAATTTCTTTGTATATTTAGGTAGCAGACGGCGGGTTTCACCGTGTTGGCCAGGAATGGTCTCGATCTCCCTGACTTCGTGATCCGGGCCCGCTCTCGGCCTTCCTGCTGGGATTACAGGCTTGAGCCACCGCGCCCGGCAAGAAAGAATATCTTAATACTTATTACTTTCCTGTTTTAAAGTAACAGATTAAGGAACAATCTGACACATATGTATGAAACAATGAATTTCTCATTTGAATGATACATTACTCATTCTAATTTCATTTGCTTTTTAGGGAGGATGAGTTATATCATTTTATTTTCTGGAGGTAGTAACTAACTTACAATTTAAAAAAATTAAAAAAATTGCAATATTGCATCTTTGTATTATGATACTTCACTAGAGTACATATTCCCCAGAGTGGAGTTCACATCATTAAACATCAGTATGCTCCACAATGTCATGTACATGGTAAAAAGTTAGTAAATGTTTGCTGAATGAATAAATGAATGAGGCACTGAATAAAAAGGGCAGGTTTAAATCAGATACTAAAAAATACACATTGATAGGAGATTTACAAAGGGTGAATAACTGGCTAATAGAAAAGCACATTCCCAGAACAGAAACATCCAATTTACATTAAGAAACTGGTGTTTCATATTTAATATGGTAGTTATAAATCATATGACTCTGGAAAAACTATTTATAGTATTTACTCCCATAATTGTTTTATTTCTATTATTTTTTATTTACACATACACTGTCTTGCTCCACAATGAATTTTACTACAGAAAATTATAAATACAGGAATGATAAGACTTAAGCATAGAAATGCATGCCTTAGGTGCTGCCTGGTTGAATTCTTATGTGGATTCATATTTTAGCAGATCATGCCAGTAGCATCACTGAATGAAAGGAGCTATTTATCACTGAAGTGTAGCTAATTTACACACCATTCCCCACCTCTACAGTCACTTTTATAACAAATTATTCACAACATGTGCTATTATTCTTATATGATGCAGTATAAGAAAAGACGAAAAAAACACAAAGTGTTTTTGTTACCCAGATTATAATGTAATCAAGACCTCTGAATGCTGCCTTCTCATAAATGAAAGACCTCTACTTAATCCTCTACTACACTGACCAAACCAGTATGGGAACTGACATGTGGCAGTAGGAACTCTTATCCACTAATGTTAGGAATGTAAACTGGCACAAGTACTTTAAGAACAATTCAGTGCTATCTGGTAAAAATGAAGCTCTTCCTACCCCGTAAACCAGAAATTTTATTTCTGAATATATGCCTTCAACAGACTGCTACAAATGTGCATAAGAATAATTGTTTTACATAATGGAAACAATTTAAATGTCCATTAAAAGGCAATGGCCAAAATTATGTTCATTATATTTATAAAATGAAATAACATGCAGTGGTTTAAAATAAATGTAATTTTATGTATTAATATGAATTTTAAAAGATATAATCTTAAGTGAATAAAATTTTTTTAGAATTATACCTAAAATAATATTTATGTAACTCAAAAAACAAATAATTATCTCTCACTCCATATATTTGCATGTATGTATATGTTTGTATACGTATATATGTATATAATTTTTAAGATATATACACTTTATAGTAAAGTTAGAGGCATAATAACTGTAAGTCCAGTAAAGTATTTCTAAAGCCAGTTCATCCCTGTCCTTGGTTTTGCCCCAGACCTGTAAGATTATATCTTACTCCATTTTCCATTCTAGAGAATATTAGTCTTTGTTTTGATTCATAACAGACATTTCTTTTCTGTCACTATATAGATTTAATTGACATTTCTCTCACCTTGTGCTGAGAGAAAGCATTTTGATGCATCTTTCAGACATTAAAATGTAAGTCAAATACTAAACACTAAATAAAGAGTAAAGTTATGAACATCACTGGAATACTGAATGGACAGCTCTTTAGAAACAGCTGTGATATGTCCTGAAAATAATCTATGGGCAGAAGGTAATTGTGCAAGAATTATGGTGAAGTTTGTTTCCATTTCCTTTTGGCTGAAACTGAAGAGAAGGGGGGATATCAGAGGCTCCTCTTGTTTCAGGAGGGACAGGACCAGAAAGGCAGATCATCCTGAGTAAGTGAGCAAGCCCATACAGCAGAGCAGCAGACCAGTGGCTCAGGAGACAGCGATGACCAATAAGGAGTTTCCTGGGAAGAGGCAAAGCCCATTGACCCTATGGTTTCTGACATTCGTGTTCAAGTTTCCTGTTTCTTACAGCAATGCCCTCGATGTGATCTCAAGCCTTGCGTACTGTCTGTTAGTCATGCCACCCTGGGTTGCCATCAAGTGAGGGGGCCAGAAAAACCGCAGGCTGGTGGCAAAGTGAAACTGATACTTCTTGAAAAGGTCAAGGGCTTCATGGCACAGAGCCAAAAGGATGGTGTGACCATCTTGAGTAAAAAATGGTTGCCCTGGTTCTTCTGGGAAGGCAACAGGTGTTTGGAGAAGAGCACTGAGTACTATGAAGGTGAAGTTGAATGGCAGCAGCAATAGCAACAGGAGATAGGCCACCTTGTGGAGCAGTATTTCTCAGCTGCGTGAACACACAGTGTTAGAACACTTGAAACATGTGAGAGTCCTATTAAACAGAGTTTGTGAGCCTCTCCTTGAGAAAAGTTGAGAAAAAGAGAGGAATGAAGGAAGGGAGATCTCAGGTTGCAAACACTGAGCCTTTAAAAAGAAAAAAATACACTATTGGTATTGTCTTTGGCAAGACAGGGAGAGTGCATAAGGGAAGAAAGAGGCTTTGACTATACCTCACCAGTAGCATTACCAGGTTCGATGATCTGAAAAGCCTACACTGCAGATTAAATATTAAAAGATCCCATCAGTCAGTCATACGCCTATGTCATCATATGCCCATGTCATATATGGTTGTCCTTGGAGAGTTCACAAATATGTTTAAATCACTTAGATTTTTATCTTTATTCCAAAATTTTTGCTGTGTAGAGCAGTCAAAGTTAACTGGTGAATTATGACCACATTTCAAAACATCTTATTTGATAGTGTTAATAACTTAATTTTTTGCATTAACGTTTTCCAAATGCTCATGACAAACATTAAAAAAACTTAGGAAACATACAGTTTAATTTAAAATACTAATCATATTTACACATCTTTTCTGCCAAACGACAACTTAAATAATGGTAGCTTTTTTCAACTCCAAAAACTAAGAAAACAACAACAACAACAAAACCACTCCTCTTTGTCAAATAAGGAAAATTCACACTTTTGGCAGTCTGCAAACTGTGAGATTGACTTTATAATTTTTCATCACCAGGTATACCTTCTGAAGTCTCACAACACCCATTTTAAGTCTCTGAAGTCTCCTAACTATTTTTAGAAATAGACGCTATTGCTGATAACGCAATATACCCTGCATGTTCAACCTTTGTGAATCATACCATCTAGGGCAGTTGACTTGGTGAGCAAAATCTGCATGGTCACCTGGGCAGCTGCATTTAGAAATACGAGCTGTCTAGTCAAGGTTACAGCATTTGTTTTCTTTCCTTAGAATTCAATGCAGTTAAATATCATCTAAATTTTGATTTGCTTTGCAAGGTTATTGAAGGTTTGTATATTCCAATGCCTCTGATTAATCAAATTCAATTAAAAATGAAAATAAAGATGTATTTTATAATTGTAGGGAATATATCCTCTTCTTGTTTGTTTTGAGTTGAAGGGATGGAGATAAAGCCAAAAGAAAAATATGAATAATAATGTTCAAACATTTTCAACATGTAAAGAATTGTATTTAGGACTGTCAAAAATTTACATGATAGGAGGTTTTATCACAGAATCTGGAATGGAGACTTCTAGAAATTAAGAAATACAGGATATTTCTGATATAAGGCTGAATGCAAACGTGTATATTCTAAGAAATATAAAAACAACTTGGTAAAAAAAAAAAAAAAAAGACACTTAAAATGAGTTGTTGTGTGCTTTCCTTTCTGATTTTTATTATTTTTAAATTGTTCCTTCAGCCACCAAAGTTATATGATGGTTTCTGAACAGTGTTTACTTTTGTGACAGTTTCATCTCACTCTGTTGTCCAAACTGATAAAATCCGGAAGTCTAGAAACAGCAAGGGACTCCCTTCCTCTGTTATATGTAAGCCGACAAGAGGTAGACAAACACCTTCTGAAGTTTTATGCATGCTGCGTTTTCTCTCCTTGCTGCAACAAGAAAAGCCTTTGTTTTCCAACCTGGCAGCCTTTGAAGAAGTGACTCAGACATCTTCATGGCCTCTAAAGGTAAGAGTAAATATAACCAACTAATAATTTTTTTCATATATTATGACTAAAAATAAACAATTGTGGATGTGTTACAACCAGTTAGATTGGTATCTTAAAAGCTGTCATTTGTCACTTTTGAATATTGTGATTTTAAAATCCTAACTCCCAGGAGCATGTTGAGTTAAATTGAAAAACACTTTATCTGACAGACTGTAAAAGTTCAGATGTAAACGATGTTTTAGGTATCATTAATACAAACATAGTGAATTAATAAGAAAAGCTGCATGGCAAAGTTTAGAATGGGAAATTTTAATGCTAAACACAAGGACAGGGTGATGTTTTAAGTTTAAAAGGATTTGAAGAAAACTTTTCACACATAAGTCAGAAAGTGTTAAAGTATAATTTAATAATTTTTTAAAATTAAAATTTTAAAATTTATGTGGGTACATAGTAGGTGTATATACCTATGGGATACATGAGATATTTTGATACAAGCAGGCAATGTGAAATAGGACATAAAGGGGAATAGGATATCCATCACATCATCCATCCCATTTATCCTTTGAGTTACAAACAATCCAGTAACACTCTCTAAGTTTTGATTTTCCATTTGTTATTCAAATTATGTGATATAACCATTTATTATAAAGAATCTGACAGGTGTTATTATTGGTTCTTAAATTTGATTGGCTAGAAATAAGTATTTCTGAATTATAAAGCAAAAATATCTTGAAATTTCCTTATGGTAAATTAAAGATAGAAAACAAACAGAAAATACCTACTTTAAGCACGCAGATCACTTAGCAGACTTTTGGGAGTAGGACTGATGAGTTTTTTTCTCAAATTCCTAAAACTGCAAAAATATCGTAACTGTTATCTTACTTTAAAGAAATTCTCAAAAGACAAGAGATGTAGTTGTTTTAAAGTAAGCTGCAATCTCACTAAAACACTTGTGAAACTGTATAAAAAATAAAATTATAATGTGCTCTCCTTTCATTGTCAGAATGAACCATTAAAGCCTAAGCTATAATTAAAAGTTTTAGCATGAAGAATTATGATTAGTATAATTGGTGAAAACCTTTAAAATTAATTACAAATAGGATAATAGGGCCCATCAGTTTGTGGTATCCTAAATTAGTGATCCATTCAAATAAATACGTATGCTTACTTTCTTCCTTTATCAAAACATACTTTTGGACACTGTTTAATATGAAACAAATGAGATAATCTTTCCATTTTTATCAATCTTTAATGTAGACCAGTCCCTCGGTCTCTCAGAATCACTGGGAAAGCTCACACAAATTGTAAAATATAGATGTGAAATCGCAAAATCGTGAATTTGATATATGTCTCATCATTTTTTCTGTCTGAAGACAAACAAAAAACCTTGACAAATATTTCCTTTCATTTAAGACTGACACTAACATTTAGTCCAAAATACTTTGTCACTTTATAAAATAAGAGTTACAGCAATACTGTAGCCTGCAAGGTAAAGAGTTGCAGAGTGTATAAAATATTTATAAGCTGGTTATACATTTTTAAAAGAGTAGATAGAAATTCAAAGCCAGTAAGAAATTCAAAGGAGTTCCTTCTTCATCTGGTGGTCTGAGTCTTTGAAGAAACTTGTGACTGGAAAGTAATATTATGTCAAAATATGATTAATCTACCAGGAAGCAGTGATGTCCCATAATGATAAAGACCCAAGTCTAAACTCAGAAGCAAAACTTCAGGTGGAAAACTGGCCCTCCTTCTGCAACCGGCTCAAAATCTTTAATACATGGAGTGGATAAAACACCTATTAGAGACTTCATACTACCTAGGAGAATATAAGTGACAACGAAGCTTTCTTGTAAATTAGATACCTGGTTTAAGAGGACAAGTCAAATTATCACCATTATCTAAGTAAAATACTTTTGTGGATAGTTTTCTTCAACTGTATATAAAGACGTAATTTATAACATAATGTTTTCTTGCCCAGTACCTATATTGGCAATTCCCATTTTCCCAGCGAACGCAGACTAATTGTACATTTCACACATTTCATAGGCAGATCAATTAGCACTACTAAACCAAAAGACAGTCTAAATGCTGGGTGCCATTAGAACTGAAGAGACACTTATGTGATCTGGAACCCCCTGACTCGGTATAAATTAACACAATTTAAGAGCAAGTTGCTCTCAAACAGGGTGATCTGAACTGAGCAAGAGCTGTCTCCAAAGGTTGCTTCAATGTGAACTAAAATCCCAGAAGAAGCAGCAGGTGAGCTCAGAATACTGATGTCTCTCAACAGTCTCAGGCAGAGACTCACCCATACTCTACTCCTAAACAAAGATTTTGGACATGATATCCTCTGAGCCTCAAGTACATTAATGCCCCTGGACCTGCTGTGAAGTCTAAGGCCCTCCAAGCCTGGGTGGGAATGTAGAGCGACTTGCCAAACCCTCCATAACCTACTGCATTTTGTTATAGCAAACACAATTTACAAGATAAAATTGGGGTAATCTGTGCATCCCTTTAACAATTAAGTTTACAGTGAGAGAGAAAATAACAATCTTATACCAGCTATTGTTAGAAATTGATCCCTACACATGATTTTAAATTGAGAGATAACATGTGCAGTGAAGGACATAAAGAGCACAAAACCTAGACTCCATGATTTTTAAAATAAGGACACACTCATGACCACCACCAAGATCAAGATACAGATATTTCTAGATTCTATAAAGTTCTCTTTCTAGCCAATAGCCATGCATCCTCCTTTTCCCAAGATGGACCACTATTCTGGATTTTATCATTGTGAGCTAGTTTTCCCTAGATCATAATTTTGCCTCTATGTTTTTCTGAAAGTGATAATGGTACATTTTGCACTAATGCTAAAGGAAAAATGTTTATTGTTTATTACCTTTTAATATTTTTGAGTCAT
Organism: Rhinopithecus bieti; assembly: GCF_001698545.2. Classification (NCBI taxonomy): domain Eukaryota; kingdom Metazoa; phylum Chordata; class Mammalia; order Primates; family Cercopithecidae; genus Rhinopithecus; species Rhinopithecus bieti. The sequence continues at coordinate 135,077 of NW_016809436.1, forward strand.
TATTGCTATATTAATGGCCATTAGCTCTTCTCCCAAATCTGACATAGTGTTACATAGTCTTTCTCTGGGTTTACTTCTTAGGATCCCATTGAGGAGACATTCTCAAGAGCAAGGGGAGGTCTAAAGCCTATATCCTTTGTATCTGTCCCAGATGTATGAGAAGTTCAGCATGGGGCTCCTTGTGGAAACCAAACTGCTGTAGTATTATCAGTAGGAGGCTGTATTTTAGTGGGGCCATTTGACAAGTTATTCCATTTGACCCTAACCATAAAGCATGTCTACATTCTATATATCACAGACCAGTACAAACCGAATGGCCCTACACTAATAATAATAAACTCAGTTTATTCTAATAACCTTAAGGTTAAATAAATAAATGAATGAATTTACTTCATGAATAAATAAAATGAATGAATGAATGAATTCAGAATATGCTTGAGTTTTCTTAATGATGAGAAATTTACTACCACCAAAGGAAACCCAAATTCAGTTTTAGAATTTATTTTTCACAGATTTAAAAGATAAAGATATTTCTTCCCCACCCCTCCCCCACACACACATACAAACCTTCATGAATCTGAGAGTCATTGCTGAAGTGCGAACATTGCAATTCGCTGCTAATTATATAGATTCCACTTCAATTTTGGTATGTGAGTAATGAGAATACTTATTCAAATCTTTGTGTAGCTGTTATAAATTTCCCACTTGTTGTCAGTGCAGAAGCAGTTTCCTTGCCTTTATCTTTTATATGTCTTTAGGGCAGTCTGAGTTGCTTGTCTTCGTAATGGCTCTTCTTATATTTGAAAATACCCGTCACAAACCTTGCTTCACATCTATACCCAATCTGAAACAGCATAATGTGGGTGAACTGACTGAATGCACTTGTGAAAGCCCTAACACTTTATTGATTACTAAACATGAGAAGTCAAAATACTGATATTCTTTGAAAAAAATGATATCTAATGAGAGAGATATCCAAATGGTAGTTATGTGAGAAGAAAAAAATCATAGAAAAGCTATCATTTATATTTTTAAACAAAAAGTTCTTTGCATATACTACCTTATTAGAGGTTATACATAAAATTACACAGAGCAATGCAAAGTAAATAATAAACCCCCAAATTTCAAAATAAAAGACGATTAAATTGTAACATATTTACCTGGCAATAATTTAGAAAACAGGTATCTTCTCTAAAAATTTTAGTCAAACTTTATATAATTATTTGGTTCTGATATCTTTTATATTTTGTAATATTGGGTGAGCTACAAAAGGATACATAGCTTCAAACTATTATTGGTTATATATAGACTTATATAAATATAAATATATAAAAA
>NW_016809436.1:136891-143826 GCF_001698545.2 Rhinopithecus bieti
AATATAAATATATAAAAATAAGTATATATAAATATATAGACATATATTACTGCATATATATTCAAGTAACATCAATTTATATGTATAGACTTATATATGTTTATATAATATATAATTTTATATGTATAAAGTAACCAATAATTACTCTCCACATTTTGCTTTGTATATTTATGTAATATATAATTTACATATGCATATAAATATATATGCAGTAAATGTATATATATATGCAAGTAATTATATATATACACACACATATACACATATGCATATTTTTTCTAAAGTCATTTATTTTGGCTAAATTCAACTTTTTCTCACAACTACTACCAGAAGTCTTCTGCATTTCATTTTTTCTAACTTAGGGGACAAGTGGTAATGGTAGTGAGTAGTGAAAATAAGGAAAAGGGCATTAAAATTGAGAGGCAGGAGATAAACTATCCTATCAATCAAGAAGTAACAAATATTTTAAGACGGACTAAATAAAATGGCCTAAATTTAAATATGGATTGGGATTTCCATTCTCTTGCAGATGCCCAGAACCAAAGAAGAGGTCTGCCTAGTTTTCTTCCTGGAGCTCCAGACCCAGACCAAAGCCTTCCTGCCTCATCTTCCAATCCAGGGAACCAAGCATGGCAGCTGAGTCTCCCTTTGCCAAGCAGTTTCCTGCCAACAGTCAGTCTCCCTCCTGGTCTAGAATATTTAAGCCAGGTGTTTTTATCTTTCTATTCCTACAGATATGTTCTACCCTTAAAATTAATACAAACTTTCTTTCTGACTTTTCAATCAAGGTTGAAAGACTTTAACCAATAATTTACTGAAGTGAAAAAAGCATTATAAATCATAAAATTGTAAAATATTAATTTTATTTATACTATTTTTAAAAGTGTGTCTTATTACTACTTTTATCTTCCTTATTTATTTGACAGAATGATGAGACTAAATATTTTTGATGGAGCTGTTTAGCATGTTTATCCACTTGTTCATTGATCAAGGTGTCAGCAAATTTTTCCTCAAGAAATTGTCTAATATGCCAGGCATGGTGGTTCATGCCTGTAATCCCAGCATTTTGGGAGCCCAAGGCACGTGGATAAGCCAGGAGTTCCAGACCAGGCTGGGCAACATGATAAAACCCCATCTCTACAAAAATTAGCAGGGCATGGTGACATTTGCATGTGGTCCCAGCTACTCAGGATGCTGAGGTGGGAGGATCACCTGAGCCCAGGAAGGTCAAGGCTGCAGTGAGCTGTGATCACACCATTGCACTCCAGATTGGGTGATAGAGTGAGACTCTGACTTGGAAAAAAAACAAACAAAAAAAAAAAGAAAAGAAAAGAAATTTTCTAATGTATCTAGTCACCTACAGCTATTTAAATAAATAATATTTGTCGAGTGCTTGCTATACTCGAGACATATATAAAGCATGAAACCTAGCCCCTGTCACCCAAAAGTTCTGCAACCTAAATGGCAAGACAAAAAAAAAAAAAAAAAAAAAAAGTTAATGCAAAGTGCATGCCTATATACAAATGATTGATAAGCACACTATTGTAATTTGTTCAGGTGGATAGAGGAGAGAGAGGTTCTTAAGGATCAAAGTACTTGAAAGAGACTTCAGCAATGAGCTGAGAGCTCAATGTCTTCCACTGAATCTCAAAAGGAGGACACAAATCCAAGAGAAAGCAGTTATAAAGTGAGCATTGTCTGCTGATACCACTGCATCTCCAGGCCAATTTGCTTAAAAGAGCATATTGCTATTGGATATAGTCACTGTTCCAGTCATTGTAGAGTAGGCAGGATTCAAACCTTATAATAAATCAATCAAAATATCACAATCTGAATTTTATGGCATATAAATAGCTATTGCTATTCGTGTATGTATATTATTGTTGCTTTTGTATTTTATCCTAAAAAAGATTAGAAGTACAATTACACTAATATTGAGATGTCAGCACATCTGCTGCAATTTTCAGCTTGTTTGGCATTCTTTCAAACTATAAAGTCTATCTCCTTTATCAAAATCAAATATCTGTGTTAATTCCCTTAAGGTACAAGAGATTTCTGTTATGCCTGATAGGGTGTAAGCTGAATGCAGCATATGTTCCTGGTAAAATGTTTATAATTGCGGATGCCTTCTCCAGAAACCCACTGGCAGACAAATGTACTTTAGAGACTGGAGAGCTCAGGGAGATATGTAAAAGAGCTGGAAACGTGAACCTACCATCTTCCATCTGCAGAAAGGATCAGCTGTAATAGCTGACTAGAGTTGATTAACTGCTGCAAGCTGTTTGGGAATGTTGTCAGACAAGGTTTTGCCAAGTATAAAAGTGATATACCAGTGCCAGAGGGCTGAGGTTTGATGATCACATATGGTCATCACATATTCTTCTTCCATTCATGAATGATGACACACCCGGAGCCAGATGCTTGACATGAATACATTTTTGTTACATTCAATAAGTAGAGATATGAACCCATTGGCTTTGGTTCTAAAATGGAATAAATTTTCCAAAAATATACCTTTGTTAATCGTTCCAAGAAAAGAAAAATATGCCACCAATTGTTGAACATTCTACTTCTAAAGAGAAAGATAATTTCCTCACTTTACACTAAAAGAACACTTATTTTATTTACTTTAAAGCTGTGCACATATAAAACCATGAATGAGCATTTCAAAAGTGTTATGCCATGAGTCTGGAAGAGGCACAATACAGAATGAATTTTAGATGATACGTTTTCTCTAAAAGTCACAAAAATCAAATAAAATAATGAAGGTTTGGAAATAGTACATTAATCAATGAATAAACAGGAAATATACAATAAATATCTTTCTAAATTAAAAAATTTAAATAAAATATTAAACATTATTCTCTTTTAATCAAGTCCATCCAATTACTATTGAGAATCTTGTTTCCATAAACAATTTTAAAATATACATATATGAGTGTTTAGCTATATAATGTATATTAAATCTAAGAATAAAATTGATAGATTCATTACAGATTAGATTTACATGTTCATACAGTCAATAATATTTTATTGTATAGTGTCAAAGTGCCAAAGAATAATTATTACAATTTAGTCACCTATATGTAAGAGTAATGAGGTAGTCTACAAAACATATAAATATCCAATTTATTTTGAAATACGTATATCAAATGGAATCATTGATACCTGTCAACTTGATTTTTTAAGAAAATTAATTATTAAGCCATACATCTAACCCTCTCATTGTATTTTCATTTCTACAGCTTTGATACTGAAGGAGTTAAGTTTTACTTGCCATGACACCTAAATGTATAATTCAATCTGTTTAAAGTTTTCAAAATTCCTAGTCTATCAATCAATAGAAAAGAATGAAAATGCACCTTTGGGCCATGGTTTATAAGTGGCTATGTGCTATTTAAAGAAAACTACAAGAACAACCAAAAACAACTCCCTCAAAGCCAGGAGATTTTTTCACAGAGAAAGCAAATCAAATGTTATTACAGAGGGTGGGGAGGGTCTAAAAGTAAAGAAAATATGAAAGGTATTCAAGTTTCATATTGTCACTTAAGATTTATTTCCCTTAAATTTAGCGTAGTGATGTCAGTATAGAAACAGAATAGAATGCATGGCAGAATTGATGGCCATTTACAAGTTCTGTGATCGTGGGCAAATTATTTAATCTCTGTGGGCTTGTTTCCTCACATTTAAAATTAATATTTATCTCTCCGAGTTTTTGTGGGGATTAAATCAGACACTGTCTAAACATCTAGCACAGTGACTACCTTATGGTAGTTATTCAATTTAAAAAGCTACTATTGTTGGATATTAGAGAGGTACTACTTCTTTTTCATTGTCAGGTGGATTTCAATTAATAGTTTCCAATTTCAACACTAAAACTTGATTCACGACATCAGTATTCAAATTACCTAAACTCCCACTTTATTCTTGACCACACAGATCTCCATTTCTAAGTTACTTGTGCATAGATCAACTGCTAAATAATAATGTACATCCTTGTTGAGGCTTACCACTCCATTTTCCTCAGAAGATAACAGAACTAATGCAGTACATTACTAAAGACTTGGTCAAGTATTTTTTTCTGATAAAAAGCTTTGTCATTATTGTTAATTTAGGTTTTAGAATATCTTCGATCATAAATTATTTTGGAAAATATTTTTTGTGAATCTTAAAATGTGGCCACACATATTATTTTATCAATAATAAGATTTAAATAGAGAAAATGATATTAGTTTTACCTTCACCTTAGGACATACAAAGAGAATGAGGGAAATCACGTAGCTTCAAATGTTCTGAGATTGTAATGTCCAATCAATACCAAATTTTAGCAATGACTGGTTAGTTTAAAAGTTACTGGTGAGTTTATTAATGCGAAGGGAGAATATGGGCAAGAAAATTTTAAGGTGGAATGAAAAATGAAGCATTAGAAAATACAATGATCAGCAGCATATTAAATGTTCATGCTTTTGCATTACTGGATCTTCAAGTACTGAATATCACATTGAAAATAAACACAAATAGGCCAGACACAGTGACTCATACCTGTAATGCCAGCACTTTGAGAGGCTGAGGTGGGTGGATCACTTGAGGTCAGGAGTTTGAGACCAGCCTGGCCAACACGGCGAAACCCTGTGTCTCTACTAAAAATACGAAAATTACCCAAGCATGGTGGCGAGCACTTGCAATCCCAACTGTTCAGGTGGCTGAGGCATGAGAATTGCTTGAACCCAGGAGGCGGAGGTTGCAGTGAGCCAAGATCGTGCCACTGCACTCTAGCCTGGGCCACAAAGCTGAACTCTGTTCAAAAAATAAAAATAAAAATAAAATAAGCACAAATAAATTTCTTTATAAGAACAGAACTTTCATATTTCCTTTAAGAAACAATTTGCATTGCAGACTTTTTAATTTAATAGTGATTTCTCAATTATCTGTGGATACTTTATCTCTGTAAATTAACTTTATTTTTAATTACATAAGTCAAATTTTGTAATGTATTTAGTGCCATAACATTTATTTGACTTAGATTGGTATTTTGTTGGCATCCGCAGGAACTCATTTTTATTTTTAGTCCATAGGAGAGTGTGAGTGAGAGAAAAATATATACAATAACCTTTCAGGTTTAACAAGTATATTCCATCACTGAAAGAAATGAGTTGCAGTTTGACAGAGTGATAGTAGAGGTAGGCAGAGGTTAAGAGGAGAGGCCAGGCATTCAAATCATTATTGTGTTGTTTCCTGTATTTAAAAAAAAAATGAATTATAAAACATCTTAAACATTATAATTCAGAGATTGTTTAAAAATCTTCACAAACTCTTGTTTTCAAGATCAACTCTAATTTTCTCATTATCGCAGAGTTAACGTGTAGTTCTGTCTCAGCCTCCTTTTTTTTTTTTTTTTTTTTTTTTTAATTGAGACAGAGTTTCCCTCTGGGGACCAGGCTGGAGTGTACTGGGCTCTTGGTTCACCGCAACCGCAACCCCCAGGATCAAACGATGCTCCCATCTCCGCCTCTCCAGTGTAGCTGGGACTAGAGGCGCACACCACCACAGTCAGCTAATTTTTGTATTTTTTGTAAAGACAGAGGTTTGCCATTTTGCCCAGGATGGTCTCGAACTCCTGGGCTCAAGCAATCTGCCTACCTTGACCTCCAGAAGTACTGGATTTACTTCTGGAGTAAATATAGGAACTGCGCCCAGCTCCGTTCCTATTCTTATTCTTGCTCAATGCTGCCTTGGAATTTTCAGGGTTCTTCTAAATTTTTACTTAAACAATAAAAATAAAAGTTACATTCTTTTGCATTATAAAATGTGAGATATTTTCAACTGTTTTCCTAATAGAAAGCATGAAAATCACCTAATTTTATGCAACGTAGTAAATAGGGTAATAGTAGTATCTCCAAAGGTTTACGATGTGATGTAATACTTTATTTCCTTTATGTCATCCTTTACAGTTAGACCTGATAATTATACACCAGCAGGTGGAGCTGCTTGGAAGTAAGTGCATTATATATATTATGCATTTATTAAAACTATTGAAAATATTTTAGTTTTCACAAGTTTCTTTACATCTAAATATGTTATAAACAAGAAAGTTAAATGTGTAAAATAGAATTAGATCAAAAAAGAGTACTAGGTCTTTTTTTAATAAAAAGCTAAAAGTAAAATTATTAGTTTTATTTAGATAAAATAGAAGCATAAAACTCTGAATCTTTGGTGATATTGCCATTCAAATTCTGACATTACAGCTACTTTAAAATAGTAAAACATATTTAATTGTTTCCATGGATGCTAATCATTTAAATTTCTTAATAATTTCAAAAATGGAAGTCGAGGTTTTGACTAAATAACAAAAAGTTATCAAAATAAAATGTTACTGTTTTATCATTTTTTCAGTGATTTACCAAATAGGAAAATTATTTAAGAATCTGCAAATTTACAAGCATGACTAACTGGATTCAAATTACTTGAGTATTTTCTGGTTTTAGTGCTCTACATTATTCCTAAATATATGTGAAAATTGAAATAGCTGGATAGCATACAACTTTAGATATATTACCAGCAAATATTTTAGACAAAATCACTATTATCACCATATGGTGCCAATAGTTCTATAACAATAATATAATTATTTTTGAGTTATAAATTATTCTTTAAAGCATTTGTCCTTTAGTGAAAAGCTACACTATATGTTCTCAAGTAGGTCATATATCTGGAATAAATATTAATTAATTATATAGCTTTATTCTCACTATTTACTTTTATTTCCATGGCTAAGTCCTACAGATTTAGAGCACAGAAATAAATTTGTGTGAAGAAGATACCATATACTTAATAAGTGATCAGACGTTGTATTCTTTTAATGACATCTCCCCTTTATTTAAAGTTATCAATACTAAGGAAAAAAATGTTTTTATAAAAAATTGTTTTTTTTTTTT
>NW_016809436.1:146112-149298 GCF_001698545.2 Rhinopithecus bieti
TTTTTTTTTTTTTGCTCCATCAGTGATACTTGGTACTGAGACCTCCAACAAATATGAGATTAAAAACAGCTTGGGACAAAGAATTTACTTTGCAGTGGAGGAAAGCATCTGCTTCAATCGTACTTTCTGTTCCACTCTGCGATCTTGCACCCTGAGGATCACAGATAACTCAGGTCGAGAGGTCATTACAGTGAATAGGCCCTTGAGATGTAACAGCTGCTGGTGCCCTTGTTACCTCCAAGAGGTTAGTTACTGGCTATGGTTGTCTTTTTTGATTTTTGAGATTAGCATTTGCTTCTTTAAAAGGAATTCATCTGGAGCAATGAAGCAATTAACCTGTCAAGTTGTTTCAATTATTAATAGTATGTTGTTCCTTTAAGATCAGATCAGCTTGAGGATTTGGTGATTCACTAAAACTTTTTTCCTTTCCAACCAAAAACTATGGTGGCTTTCGTGATGTAAACTGTTGAGGACAGCTCATGCATCATGTAAATGAGATAGACCTCTGGAATCTCTATAGTAGTCATGTAATTGTAATGTCTACAGGTTCTACCATTGGGCATATATACCCTTTGTCTTCTCCAACTGGAGCAAAGTCCAGGAAGTGCTAAGTGATACTAAACTCCTCTAAGGTGTCCTCTTGGATAGGTATTATTATTTATTATGGAATCTTACAATGCATTTACCCGTTTATGACAAAACCCAAGGTTTGGTAAGACAATGTTATTGTTCTATAGGAAATAATTCAACTATTTTATTTTAATATATAATAGATTTACATTATTATTTAGTAGACCTGTAATAATAACTTTCATTGACATATGCAGTTCAATTGACACAGAACTTTTACTTACTTTGCTGGCTTTGATACCAGGATATCCTACTCGTGAGCAAGAATAGAGTCATGAAATCTCTAGGAGCTAGAAATAATTACTCTCTACATTTTGCAGTCAAGGAAGGAGAGTGGAGGCGGCTAGCCTATGACTATACATTCAAGAAATCAGGAAATATCATAGATGGGACTTGATCCAGGTGTCCTAACTTAAGCCCAACCTTCTCTGTTAGAACCTGTGGATAAGTACTGGCCTTAGGATGATGGGAAAATATTAATATGAAAGATGACTATTTAGGGAAGTTTCTAATAACATACATCAAAGCTAATTCTCCAACTATCTTCAGGCAAGCATCTGACTAAGTGATAAGATGACTGAAGTGCTCATGCATGGAGCCCAAGAATTTCCATCCATCTACTGAAGATATTTAATATTAATATGCCCCAAGAGAGTGTAGTCATTATGATCACAGAATTATGCTCATTTAAAAATTTTTGATAATTAATGTTTTCTTTAATGGTAGTCCAGGGTCATAAATTAAACATAATATATATCTTGATACCTATTAGTAACTTTTTAAAAAATTTAGTGTATAGCAAATTAATAACTTTAAAAGTGACCGCAGAACAAATCTATATTAATTCTAAGCAGTCTAGTTGAAATCACTTTTATCTATCCAAGAACGTTACAGACATATGCATAAGACTATGAACTTAATAAGAAAAGTCAAAATGAGATCAGATAATGGAGAGATAACTTTGTTTAAATGCAAACATTTTAAAAATTTGTACCCACCCCAATTTATTTTACAAAATATTTGATTTGATTACATAAATATGTAACGGTAATGGAGTCAAATACTAAAGTAATGACTGATAATGCAAAAATCCAACGACTAGTCTCCAACACTGTGGAAGCCACAAACCAGCAATCGAACTGGTGTTTAATGACTATAACTCTGCAAGAAGCATTCATTTTCAATTAAATGCAGATAATCTGGGAGTTTATAATCTGACTGAAAAAAGTATGAATACTCAATAATTGATAAAGGAGGCTTAAAAGAGATGTGTGTTGTGGCTACAATTAGAAGGAGTAGATGTGAGTTACTGCATAGGAACAGCTTCAGTGGTTGAACAACTGTTGTACTTGGGATAAAATGGCAAAGAAGCCATTGTCTCAGGGTCAGAAGATAGTCGTTGGGTAGATTCTCTTTAGGGAAATAAGACAAAGACTTTTAGTGCACAGTGCTAAACATATGTTTACACAGTGAATTTCTTTGTTTTCTGTAAAATATTTTATAAAATCTGTATCCTTAAAAGCAGATATTTAGAATGATTTATAGGATATCAAAATAATTTTTTAACAGTATATTGTTTACAGGTAAATTGACATTATAGTAAAATTAAAATGTGATAACCTAAGAAAATCTTATTTTGTCATTATCTCTTCTTGCAGTTAGAAATCCAAGCCCCTCCTGGTACTATAGTTGCTTACGTTGCACAGAAGTGGGACCCCTTTCTGCCTAAATTCACAATCCAAAATGCAAACAAAGAAGACATTTTGAAAATTGTTGGTCCTTGTGCGACATGTGGCTGTTTTGGCGATGTGGATTTTGAGGTACAATTGACAAAATGAAAGAAGTTTTCATTTAGATCCTGATTTTTTTTTGCAATATAATTCAATTTTTTATACTTTCAAATTAATTTCATCTCAAATAAGTTCAGAAAAATAACATATTTGTAATATAATATAATCAGCCCATATTGTACATGCTAAGAATAGGAATATGTAAATCCAGAGATATAAAGTCCAAGGACTTTTTAAAAATAATATTACAAAATTTATCACCTTGGCCATCGTATCATATGTCATAGACCAGTGTAAGTATTATTCAAAATAATTTTAATAAATTTAATATAACAAAAGCATATTTATCTAAATATAATTCTATGTGTTTTATGGACAAAGCTACTGTATCTCTTTGATTAAAATAGTAAATGTGTTGCTATTTTAATGTGTCCAAGACTTTGAACATCAAAAATTTTTGGACATATAGCTTTGCTTTTTTAAGATAACCAATATTTCCTGATTTTGAAAATTAGCACTTCATTCTCTTTTCAGTATGTTTTATTTATGTAGAATCACAGGACACATGCCATAAACCCAATAAATATAGTTTAGAATTACCTAAATTATGTATCTTCTTTCCTATGGCCCTTGTGATCACATATCACAGTTTAGGTCTCATTTCAGCAGCACATTGCCTTAAAACAGCAGTAACTCAAAAGCTGTGTTTCCAAGACCTGCTAAGTTAGTTTTGTAAAAAAAAAAAAAAAAAAAAAAAAAAAAAAAA
>NW_016809436.1:152590-160418 GCF_001698545.2 Rhinopithecus bieti
ATTTAATTCCTTCTGAAATATTTTTCAAGCATATCTTCTTTTATATATTTTTAAGATACAGAATTCAGGTTTAAAATCTGGACCGCAGGTAAAGAAATTGCCTTCATGCTTAGATAATACAATTGAACTATGTACCTGCTGCCATCTTGTGGTGGCTGAGCCTTAATTATTTATCCTGCATACAAAAAAAGAAAAAGAATTATGATGGACTAGAAAACTGTCAGAAAAGCAAAGTTTCTAAAAAGTAAACTGAAAAGCTAAATTTACAAACCTATGCTTATATGATGGAATGAGTAACATGGAAGTGTCATTTGGAGATGACAAATAAAATAATTCAAATCTCTCATGAAGTAAACACCCTTGGAAGTACAAAAACAACTTTTTTCACTTTCAAATTTAACACTCCGTTTTTTCTTTCTAAAGGTGAAAACCATTAATGAAAAGCTTACAATTGGGAAGATTTCAAAGTACTGGTCAGGATTTGTAAATGATGTCTTCACAAATGCTGACAATTTTGGAATTCATGTTCCTGCAGATCTAGATGTAACAGTCAAAGCAGCCATGATCGGTGCCTGTTTTCTCTTTGTAAGTATAGGCTTCGAGAGCATGAATGATTTGTTATTCTCCTTCTTGCTTGTTAATTACAATATAGCCTATTCCATTTACACAGTTTTTACCCTCCAAGACTATATTTTATTCATAGAAGGATAGCTTAGGACCAATGTTCTTCAAAAATTAGAATTTAGAACCCTGCATTTCTGTTAGGCAGCCCCTCTCCAGTGATCTCACATCCCCTTTCTCAAAAACTGATACGCTATCCCATCCTCTTCATCATTTCCTTAAAAACCGAGTTTCCCCTTGCTTTTATGTTCAATTTAGATTTTTGGCTTATTTTCACTTTAACTAAAAAATATGCAAACATAAATATCACATGATTTATCCTGGGTAAAGTTCAGACTGGTTCATTGCATGATAGTGAGCTAGATGATATTAAGGATGTTGCCTTCTCAATATGAACATAGATACATGAAATGATTTGATGAGTTAATAGGCACCAGTTGTCATTATTTCTAAGATATTATGTTCTTGTTATTACTTTCCAACTTACAATTATATTGAAAACCTTTTCTTCTTTGATGTATGGAGATTGATGATAGAAGAAAAGAAGTCAACTAATAACTGTGTCAAAATGCTTGACCTATATCCTGTTGTTAGTTTTCCCTCTAATATTTACCTAATTTCCTACTGCTTTCAATGCAGCCATAAAGACTTATGGAGTTTTTATTTTTTGATATACAAACACATGTATTTTTTAAAAATACGTGAAAAATATGTGTATACACAGGCACACACCTAAGTGATTAAAACAACATAATAGTTGAGAGTAGGTTGCAGACATTATGCCTTTTCCCCTAATTATACTAATGTGCATTTGCTAAAAACAAGGAATTTTTTTACACATCACAGTACTATTGTCCAGCTTCCTTTCACCTGGAACAGTTCTTAAGGGGTATGTGCGTGTGTACATGAACATGTGCACACTCATGTGCGTTTTCCTGAGTCTCATGTCACTGGCATTTTGTTTTGTTTTATTTTGGAGATAGAGTCTCGCTCTGTCACCCGGGCTGGAGTGCAGTGGCGCAATCTTGGCTCACTGCAACCTCCGCCTCCCAGGTTCCAGTGATTCTCCTGACTCAGCCTCCTGAGTAGCTGGAATTACAGGCATATGCCACCACACCCAGTTAATTTTTTTCGTATTTTTAGTACAGACGGGGTTTCACCGTGTTAGCCAGGGTGGTCTTGATTTTCTGACCTCGTGATCCGCCCGCCTTGGCCTCCCAAAGTGCTGGGATTACAGGTGTGAGCCACCTCGCCCAGCCGACATTGGCATTTTTTTAAGTGCATAAACCAATTATTTTGTAAACTGTGGTCTAATTTCAGTTTGTGTCATGTTTAGATTCAGGTTATGCACTTTAGGTAATCAAGAAATTTTTATAAAGCTTAAAGTCTTTCTCATGTTTTATTGTTTTCTGGGGTTTCAGAATGCTAAATCTGATTATTTACATTAATGCCCTACTTACTGAGTCTCTTCTAATGATATTTGGAAAATATATGAACTAAAAATTATTCCCGATGACTTCACTGATGGAAACTCAGAATTTAATACAGACATAGATATACATAGGCATATATACATATACATATGCATATATACATATACATATACACATACATATACATGTATGTATATTATGATTATTTCTCCAGGATTTTGGAGGAATTATTTTAACTTACCCATCTCCTATTATTGGTAGAAGGTGGAAGTAACATCTATATAGTGCTAGATTTTTAAACTGACTAAGTTGTCACTCTCAACTCCCATTTTCATCTGCAAATCTAAGCAGTTCAGTCCACCTTGCCTGTTGCCTAATGTCATCTCTTCCGTATTCTCCTCTATCCACTGGACAGTACTTTTAACTTGTCACCCTTCCTTTGCTTATTTTCCCATCTTTGATCATTCTGACTTCAACACCAACCCGTCCACACACACACACCCTTTCCCCAAGATCTTCATTAGGCCTTTCTGATTCAGCCCCTCACTTAACGTTGATATTTAGAAACCAATCATTTTTAATCTGCCCTACTCATCTATTTTACTTAACAATCTGATGGTTAAAATGTACTGCCAAAATTGGAACTACAGTTCTCTGTATTTTAAACCTTATCAGTTTTTCTTATTGTTTCAGAACCTTCTAAACATATGTTCTTCTTGAAAAAGCATGTATTTCTTAGTCCATATGCTTTGAGAGATTGATGAGATGTAGGTTCCATAAAGGTTGATCTAGGTCCTACTCAAAGTGTGGTGCAAAGTGTAAGTATCTGCACCACCTAGAAACTTACTCAAAGCAAAGAATCTCAGATCCCACCACAGATGCATCAGGACCTGCACTTGAAAAAGATGCCCAGGTGCTGCTTCTATGCACTATAAATTTAAGAAGCACTGATCTAGATAATACCCTAATCATCTAAAAGGATAACTTCTCTCAGCATTTAAGGGAGAAATATGTTCACTGAGAATAGTTAATGACTCCCATTCACTTCTCTTTATTTCTTTTTATCATCATATTGTAAAATACTTGCCTTTTTTTGCTAGCCAATATAGCTTTTAAAACTATTTCTTACATGTATTACCTAGGTAAATTACTTTGTTCTATATATAATTTTATAGAAAGAATTATCTTGTTATTTTTTAAATGCTGTTTCTATTTTATTCAGGTGAAAGCTTTAGAAAGCTGCTGGTATAAGGGTATTTCCTGATTTAAATACAAATCTAAATTCACAAATGAAATCTAATTTTTGGTCTCCTCTAGTTCCAGGCTACCACTTCACAACCCACCACTCCTCCAACTCACCACTCACTCTTTCAGTTCTCTCTGGTGTAGTTTTTAGTACTCCCTCAACCACCTATTTGCTGACCACATTATCTGTGACAATAAATCTAATTTTTGTTCAAATATTGGTATCCATTATAACTTCCTACACTGACCCAGAATGCCTACTGTCTAATTCTGCAAAGGGTTTATCACCCAAAACTTTGACAATACTATGCAGAGTTAGATAAAGTTTCCAAGTTACTTATACTCTGAAAATTCAACATGAAAATAAAATGTCATGAAGCTTAAAACTTTTAAATTTTTATCTCCTGATAAATCACATAATAGTGGAACACTTTGACAATACTATGCAGATTCAGATAAGGTTTGCAAGTTACTTATACTCTGAAAATTCAGCATGAAAATAAAATGTTGTAAAGCTTAAACCTTTTAAATTTTTCTTCTTCTGAAAAATCATAATACTGGAACACCGCTGGAAATATAATTGCTTTACAGAATCAAAGCTTGCATGTCAAACTTTTGATCTTGTTTTCTTTTTGTAAATTCACTTATATTCAGTTTATTTATTTGTAGGATTTTATGTTCTTTGAACATTCACTGGCTGGATTATAATAACCAAGATAATGAAAACAATAAAATATGCAGAACATATTTCAGTAAGTAAAAAGCAAGTTTAAATGATCTCTTTCCCTTTGAAGATGTCTATATTTGACGCTATCTAATTCTTTTCATTTTCTTCTAGAAATCCCTTGGGCTCTGGATTTCATTTCTGAATGATTTGAGTGTTTGCTTTTCTGTAAAAAAAAAAAAAATGTTAATTACTATATTTATTAAAACAGTTTAATGAGGCAATTATCTAGTTGTGAATGCATGATAGCTAAATACATGATTACTGGCCTGAGCACAAGGTTGCTTTGAGAGATTACCATTCTTTCTTTTTATCCTTTTGAAGTTATTGCAATGGTAAGCATGAAAGATGAGAACTAAGGCTTGCAGCATCACTGATGAAAGTTCAATGTTTAGAGAACACTTTGAAGTTTTTCTGGTACTAAGCCTGGTTACTAATCAAAAGGACTGAATTTCTAAAACATTTTTTCAAAAGTAGTCCCTTTATACTTTGTTTATTAATTTTCTTATTGTAGTGAGATATTACTACTTTACACTGGAAAAGTTAAAAGCTGGGTAAATAATACATCTAAAGATGAAGAGAAAGATAGATGGTATCAATTCATTCTAGTGGTAAGAGGCACAGTTATATTCCATAAAGAAACTAGTATTTACAAACCAAAGAATGCTTTATATACCTACTCATGCCAGAGATTTAAATAAGCATATAAACAGACCTCTAAGTCCTACAGTGTTGTCTAGCAGGAATTTTATCTATTTGCAGAGAAAATTCAGTCAGTTAAGGGATCTAAGGATCTGAAAATAGACAACTCAAGGACTTAAAACAAGCAAAGGAAACCAAATAAATAAAATCTTAATCCATGAGTCAAATGCAGAAGTAAAAGAGTACAGTACATTCAATTAAATTAGTATCTTTCACTTCAACATTTATGGAGTTTTCCTGATTACTATCCACTAGTTATCAACATATTTCCAAAACCTACACAAAAGGAAAATTTGTTATGAATGACAGTAATTATTCTCTCCCTTTTCCAAATGGAACAGATTTCTTTTAAGCAAGGCACCATGTAGCCATGTAGGCTCTATTTTAGACTTACACAAATACTACCTACAGATTTGTGTACATACAATGGTGTTTCGAGAAACTCCAGGCAATTCTTCACTTAGAAAAAGGGAATACATGCTAAACATCTGTTACTAAGTTAGTCAAGTTAGAGTCATTTGAAATTAGGAGATGATCATTTCCTAGAAATAACATTATGGGTGGTAGTTAAATTCCCCAAAGAGCACACAAATATCAATTTAGTTCTAGACTCTGGAGTAAGGGCTTTATGCTGTATAACATAAAATGAAAACTTCTTTCCCCATATTTTGGTTCAGTATTCTTCAGTTTATTTGTCCTTATTTACACCTTCACCTTTTCTGACAACCCTCCCCCCCCACTTTGGCATATAAAGACTATACATTGCCTCAATCGACCGTAACATATCTTGTACCTGAGGCAGAGTGGTTTAGGTATTAACTACCAAAAAATAACTATATTTTAAAATCACATGCAACCTTTCTCCCAGTCATAGCATTTGTTTTTTCAGTGTAACTGGTATCACCTTCATGCTGGAAGCAATGCAGTCATAGAAGGGAACAAAAGTCTTATGTGCAATAGACATAACCTGGAATCTAGTTTAGCTCATTGCCAGTACTGCAAACTTAAACTGTGATCTTTGGGGATCTCCTTGAGATTCTTGTATTACCTTGAAGAACTCTGGTGATGATGAAGGAGAGCTCAGCATTTCTTCCCTTTCCTCTTAATCTATTGCAATTCAAGTGTATGGGATTTATGGTTTTCTTATAATCAGCTAAAGTAAATTACACTTTTAAAACTGATACTTATTAACTAATAAAACAGAGGACAAATAACATGCCAGGCACCTTGCTTTATATAAATTTCTGGTAGGGTAACAAAATGAAATGACAGCAAAGGAAAATCAGGCAGTATGAGGATGACTGCCTGGGAAATCGTCTTCCCCGCTTCCCACCCGGCACCCCTGCTTCATGTCCCAAATTTTCTTCCTAAAGATAATCTTGTTTTCCTATCTTCTCTTGTCCTTTACTTTTGATTTCTAAAATATAAGATTTTTATAACTGATGTCACAACAGCAACAGCTGAGATTTTCATCGTGGGGCAAAAATAGGAAAAAGGAAGTATCATTTGTAAGTGCTGCATTTTACCATGATAAACTGCTTTGGAGGTTTTTTTAATATTAAATGAACCCTAAAACTATTGGACAGAGCTATTCAACACTTATGCCTAAGGGAGACTCACTAAAGATTAAAATCCTTCTTAAAATATATCACTCATTTTAAATTGGCTGCATTTAAATAAAAACCTGATGTAGTGCTTTGATTCCAAGTTGGCATAGTACAATAAACTGAGACCCATTCTGTCTCTCCTTTCTTATTAAAGGTAAAATTGATCTTCTTATCTCTTCTATGCTCTACTTTTCCCTTTTCCACCAAACGTAAGTCCATGAGAGACTAGCAAGACCTTATGATTTTTAGTGAAAAGCATGCAGCTCTAGAACAGGACTGATACTTGTACAACAGTCTTTCCTAGTGCACTACTGCTTCTTGTCCCCAGAACAACCCCAGAACACAGGCTCCAACTCTGTTTACTCCAACTCTGTTTACTGTGTTTACTGGGGAAGACTTGACCAGATTCACACACCTCTCATTCATTCATTCATTTAAATAAATATTTATTTACTTGCTCTTACATGCCAAATATCTAGACCCTTCTCTTATAGTGGTAACCATTTAGTTGAAGAGATAGCTTTTAATCTAATAATGACAAGAACACGTATTACATTTCAGATATGAGAAGTGTTTAATGGAGATGGACAAGATGTTAAGGTATGGCAATTTGACTTGGTCAGAGAAGGAGGGAGTGATGCTGGATTTAATTACTACTCAAATCAGTCTCCCTGAAAATTTGAAGGCTAGGGTTTTTCAAGAATAATTTGTCAAGCAAGGGGCTAGGGAATTGGTGCTGCTGATTGGTTGGGGATATAAACATAGGGGTGTGGAAAATGGTCTTCATGCACTGAGTTCACTTCTGGGTGGAAGCCACAGAGGAATTGCTGGTCTAGGCAGGACCATTCAGTTATTTGAAATGCAGAAGCCTGAAAAGACTTTTCAAAAAGCCAGTCTTAGTTTATATAATAGTAATGTTATTTACAGGAGTAACTGGGAAAGTTGTAAATCTTGTGACCTGCAGTATAATGGCTGGTAATCTTTTCATTACACCTGTGTCTTAGCAGAATTCAGGCCCCTCTCATCCTTTTAGCCTGGTGGCCTTTCATTAGATTTATAGGGGCAGTTTTGTTCTGGGAAGGGCTATTCTCTTTTAAACTACAAACTAAATTTTTCCAGAGTTCTTTGTCCCATAGCCCAGAAAATCAAGAATGAGACATGCCAAGGGTGAGGTTAGAACAACAGTTTAGGCCGGGCACGATGGCTCAAGCCTGTAATCCCAGCACTTTGGGAGGCCGAGACAGGCGGATCACGAGGTCAGGAGATCGAGACCATCCCGGCTAACACGGTGAAACCCCGTCTCCACTAAAAAATACAAAAAACTAGCCGGGCGAGGTGGCGGCGCCTGTGGTCCCAGCTACTCGGGAGGCTGAGGCAGGAGAATGGTGTAAACCTGGGAGGCGGAGCTTGCAGTGAGCTGAGATCCGGCCACTGCACTCCAGCCTGGGCGAGAGCGAGACTCCGTCTCAAAAAAAAAAAAAAAAAAAAAAAAAAAA
>NW_016809436.1:163727-208487 GCF_001698545.2 Rhinopithecus bieti
TTTACGGACATATTATTTTAGATTTGTTATATTTTATTTTCAAAATGAAAACAAACTGAAGAAATAACATAAACATTTACTACTTCATAATTTATTTTCACTCCTGTTTTGTAAGTTTTATATTATTGTTTCTTTAATTGCTAAAATAAGGTGAAATGAAATTGTTGTTTATCATATTTTGACTTTTCAAATTAAGCATTTTTTCCTTTCTCTACATTTTGATTTTATCATTTCTCCTTACATTGTGTTTTGCTCATCTTAGAAGAAAAAATTCTTTTAATAAAATTTCTCTAAATAAATGTAAATGGATTTTGTCTATGTCTTAAGCTGTGAAATTTTACCATTAAAATAGGTGGGAATTGTACTTAGTGACATGTATTGTGGTTCATTCTGTCTAGGTGTTAAATTTAGGCATCACTTACTTAAATAATTTGAATTGAATAATTTAAGGAATCTGTAATATATCTTAAAAGAAAAAATTTTCGTTAAAATCTTGTTAAAGAAATGGAAAAAACTAACTAGTTTTGTTAACTGAGCCTCTATTTTATGACTGCCTGCCAAGTATTATCATTAGCATTATTGAAAATGCATTTCAAGGCATTTTGATTTAATTATAAATATATTGGTTTTTTTTTAAAACAATTACAATGGAACTATAAGAGATTTCAAATATTAAAATTTGATATTTTGCCTGAAACAAAATTAAAACACAATAAAACACAATAAGATTATTTGTTTCACAAATATGTAAAGCCTAGCATTAATGAGCATTAGGAGACACTGGGCTAGACTTCTTACCTACATTTCTCATCTGATTCCAGTGCCACACATTACAAGCCCAAAGGTACAGATGAAAAAAATAAATGCTCAGTAAGGTTAAGTAACTTGCCAGATTTTACAAAACTGTTAGCTTTTTTTCGACCTTCCAGAGTGAAGAATATGAGTGGGCACGAAATGGCACGATGAAATAACTGTTAAAATAAAATGAGAATCCAAAAAACTAGGGGAGAGGTGCTTTTACTCCTTTAAGACCTGAATTAATAATATTCTCATCAATATTATGTGCTGATTCTATTTAGAAAGGTAACATATAAACAACTTTAAATCTTTCATCCACTGATAGTATATCTGCGGTGTTATTCTGTGGATATCTTTTTGGTTATTATTCCATATAATCGATGAAGTAGCNAACAACAGTTTAATAAGCAAAAGAAAGAGAGAAAGCTCTCTGCCTCAGAGAGGGGTCCCAGAAAAGGGTTGCCATTTTACAGTTGAATACAGAAACTTTTATAAGAAACCAATGAGGGCTGGGCATCTAATTTGCATAAAGTTCAAATTTCTGGTAGCTCTACCCTGTCCTCCTAGTGTGCATGCAAGCCCTTACCTTGAGTTACTCCATATTGCTTTGTTCCCCTTCCTGCACGTGTGTCAGGGGATGGAATTTTCCATTGCAGACATGTCTGGGCAAGTCAGCCGTGTGGCCTATCTTATCTATGCAGTGTGGCCACGTCTTAGACAAGCTCTCCTGTGCAAGTTCCCTTATTTATGCTTGCAGGCTGTTCTTTTGTTTGAAAGAACTCAACCAAGGACCCACCCTAACTGACTGCCTGACCAGTTTCTCCCTACCTACTCTCTGTGAGCAAGAAGGGATTTCAGGCCTTTGCCATTTACTGACAGAGGAAATATTAAAAGAGGATCTGGTTTAGGGCAAAGAGCATGTGTTCAGTTTTAGTCATGGAAATTGCAATGCCTTTAAGTCTTTCAAAAGAGATGTCAAAAGGAAAGTGGGTATCTTTTCAACTAGAATATTTCTAAAAAGAGAAGTGAGTTTATGAGAACTATGTGGACCCATTAAGATCTGAATACTTTCTGGTTTACTTCAAGGATGTTCCTAAAAATGTTTTAAATAATACACAGACAATCATTTTTTTCATTTTATTTATTTTATAATTGACCAACAAAAATATAATATCTATCATGTACAACATGATGTATTGAAATATATCTATACATTGTAGAATGGCTAACTTGAGCTAATTAACATAGGCATTATCTCACTTTTTTTTTGTGCTGGGAACACTTAAAATCTGCTCTTAGCAATTTTCAAGAATACAAAACATTGTATTCTAGAGTCACTCCTGAACTTTTTCTTATTCATTCACTTATTTAGCTAATGTTTTTGAAACCACTTCTGTGTACTAGGCTCCATATTAGGCAATGGGGATATTATACTCAATGGTACATTGTCTCTGCTTTAAACTCTCTTCAACAAATATTTCTGGAATGCATACACTGTACTACGCATCAATGCCAGCATTAAGTTATAGCAGTAAACAAAAGCAACAAGGTGCCTGCCTTTGTGGAGCTTACATAGAATAGAGTTGATAATAAACCAACAGGTAACAACATGATAAGGTTACCATAGATAATCACAAATATTGACAAGGAATCTACCACTCAATATCTAAAACAAAAAGTTAAACTTATTATGTGTTCAGGCAAGGGAGAACTGGTTTTGCAAGACACAATTTATAAGCGAAGAAGGTAAATTATATAGGGTTTTGGGAAAGTGTGGTCTAAATAATGGAGTATTGACTTTAGCTATGTAAATATGTTCACTATACTAATTGCTGACTGGCTGACCCTTAGGAATCTGTTCACTGGACTAAAGTTATTACTGACTATCTGATTTTCAGAAATTATGTGAAGAAGATGTTTCCAGTTGTCTTTCAGAAGTGTGTGTACTTTTGCAATCAATCATTGATTGATTAAACAGGTGTAATACTAGTTTTGATTGTTACTCGTTTGATTGTTAATGCAAGGAGTGAACAATCAATTCTTTCCTAGGAGGATGAGAATTTTACACCCTCAAACCCATGAAAAAAAGTAATTCAGGGTAACAAAATAGAAATAGAACTGCTGTTACATTTTAGCATAGACCAGAAAGAAGAAAGCAAGACTTAAGAATATTTAGGAAAAGAGTGTACCAGGCAGATATAAAAGCAAATGCAAGGCAGGTGCAGTGGCTCACGCCTGTAATCCCAGCACTTTGGTAGGCCAAGGCGGGCGGCTTGCCTGAGCTCAGGGGTTCTCAACCAGCCTGGGCAACACGGTGAAACTCCATCTCCACTAAAATACAAAATATTAACTGGGCATGGCAGCTTGCACCTGTAGTCCCAGCTACTCGGGAGGCTGAGGTAGAACAATTTCTTGAACCCAGGAGGCCGAGATTGCAGTGAGCCAAGATCACACCACTGCACTCCAGCCTGGGTGACAGAGCAAGATTCCATCTCAATTTTTAAAAAAAGCAAATTCAAAGTCTCTGAGTTGAGAGCAACTGGGCAAGTGTGAGAAGCACAGGAAGCCAGTATGGAGTACAGTAAACAAGAGAGAGAGAGAAATGAACTGCTGTAGAAAAAGTAGCCAGGGGTTAAATCACATACAGTCTTGCAAGGCAAGGTTAGGAAGAGGAATTGACAAAACTTGGCATTTCGTTAGCTATGGAATGTAAAGGATTTTAAGAATTCTAGTATAAAAAATCAGTTCATTCCAATTTTTGTCATTAGAAACTGAAGGTATGGCCATGACACTCATAAGAACAGGTTCAATTCAGTGTTACAGGTGCTACAATAAAGAGAATATACGACAAAGGCACACAAAAAGGAAGCATCCAATATCATTTAAGGTGGAAGGTTAGTATCCCTAGAAAGTAGTAACAAATAACCCATGAGTTGAATATGTGTCTTCCATGCTAGGTGGGGTCAAAGCTAGGTAGTGTTTGGCTGGGAAAACATTCCAAGCCAAGAGCACAGCACAAACAAAGGTACAGAAGAGATAGAAATATAGTAGTCAAAACGAAGAATGAAGAGGATGCATAAGATCAGAATGTGCTTAATGAGGTCAGACTCTCTTGGGCTAGGCCACATCTTCCCACTCAGCTGTGCCCCAGGTATCCTCCAAGTAATGGTTCAAATAATATTTTCTTCTGAATGTATGTACTTTGTCTGTATTTGGCCAAAGCATCCTCTAGGGGCTTTGGAAATTGTTTAGAAACTGTATTGAAACTCGGAAACTGAATCTGAGCAAATAGACAACTATTAAGGGGGAACAAAACAGTATTTTTCCGAAGCCATAATATCTTGAAGGAAGGAAGCTAAAACTTGTTAGATAAATCAGACTTCCCTACGAAAGAGAGGTTTGGATAGATGATCTGAAGGATTCAGGTTATAGCCCAGACAGGTTGCACACTGAAATTCTAATTCATTTGAGCCTTAATTAGAGGTTTACGGACATATTATTTTTAGATTTGTTATATTTTATTTTCAAAATGAAAACAAACTGAAGAAATAACATAAACATTTACTACTTCATAATTTATTTTCACTCCTGTTTTGTAAGTTTTATATTATTGTTTCTTTAATTGCTAAAATAAGGTGAAATGAAATTGTTGTTTATCATATTTTGACTTTTCAAATTAAGCATTTTTTCCTTTCTCTACATTTTGATTTTTATCATTTCTCCTTACATTGTGTTTTGCTCATCTTAGAAGAAAAAATTCTTTTTAATAAAATTTCTCTAAATAAATGTAAATGGATTTTGTCTATGTCTTAAGCTGTGAAATTTTTACCATTAAAAATAGGTGGGAATTGTACTTAGTGACATGTATTGTGGTTCATTCTGTCTAGGTGTTAAATTTAGGCATCACTTACTTAAATAATTTGAATTGAATAATTTAAGGAATCTGTAATATATCTTAAAAAGAAAAAATTTTCGTTAAAAATCTTGTTAAAGAAATGGAAAAAACTAACTAGTTTTGTTAACTGAGCCTCTATTTTATGACTGCCTGCCAAGTATTATCATTAGCATTATTGAAAATGCATTTCAAGGCATTTTTGATTTAATTATAAATATATTGGTTTTTTTTTAAAAACAATTACAATGGAACTATAAGAGATTTCAAATATTAAAATTTGATATTTTGCCTGAAACAAAATTAAAACACAATAAAACACAATAAGATTATTTGTTTCACAAATATGTAAAGCCTAGCATTAATGAGCATTAGGAGACACTGGGCTAGACTTCTTACCTACATTTCTCATCTGATTCCAGTGCCACACATTACAAGCCCAAAGGTACAGATGAAAAAAATAAATGCTCAGTAAGGTTAAGTAACTTGCCAGATTTTACAAAACTGTTAGCTTTTTTTCGACCTTCCAGAGTGAAGAATATGAGTGGGCACGAAATGGCACGATGAAATAACTGTTAAAATAAAATGAGAATCCAAAAAACTAGGGGAGAGGTGCTTTTACTCCTTTAAGACCTGAATTAATAATATTCTCATCAATATTATGTGCTGATTCTATTTAGAAAGGTAACATATAAACAACTTTAAATCTTTCATCCACTGATAGTATATCTGCGGTGTTATTCTGTGGATATCTTTTTGGTTATTATTCCATATAATCGATGAAGTAGCTAATGTGTAAGATTGAAAAAATACCTTTAAGAAAAAGTTTACATTATATTGGATTATTTAATTTAAAAAACTTTATTAAACATAAAAGATTTGGAAAATATTTTCCAATACCAATAGATCATAAACGTTGTTTTGGTCTACCATTTCATTGCCTCTTCAGTATTCATTGTAGCTTAACCAAATAATAAAATAAAATGTCAGTATTCATTTTGGCACCTATATTATATACCTAAGTACACCGAATGTTTTAAACTCTGCCATATTTTTAATTACGTTGAAGGCTAGCTGTGGAAAATACACAGAAAGACTAATAGAGAAATTAAATAGTTCTTACTTTTTAAAATCCAGTTACGTATGCCTAGGTAATATACACGTTTAATAAGTCTTTCATGCTGCAGATGGCAACAACACTTCACATTGTGATGACATTGCTTAGCTACACCTGCAGAATCTTGAAAATACAAGTTTCTACTGAGCATTAATTTTACTCTTTCTGTAATCTGGGAAATAGAACACATCAATTTTGTATGTAGAAGGGTGAAATTTGATGTTATGCTTTTAATAAACTGAGAAACACTATATTTGTTGATGTATTATGCACATGATGATAGTTTAGTAATTATTATTTTTAATGAGCAGACTGAATTGATGGACAATTTCCATCAATTTAGTGAATGCATATATTCCTATTTTTCTGAGGAAACTGAGTAACATTGGCTTATCAAATAGTTAAATAAAGCACCATAAAATCAAGCATATAATTGAAAGTAGAGTCTCAACTCTGATTTTTCTATTTATCACTTAAGAGTTAAATCATCAGTATACACAATCTAAAATTATTTAAAGTTATGCAGAAAATCCACTCAATTTTGGCCGTTTGTATGTTGCATCTTGATCACCTTCAAAGGAGATTTGTAGGCCAAGCCAAGACACATCCATAGAGTCAAGTCCCAGTTTGGTGACTCAAGGTCATCGAGCAAGTGTGAGTAGGTCTAACAATGGATACGAATGCCCCACCATTTTAAATAGGCTTTTAAGATAACAAAGTGATACGACCACAAAACCATAATAAATATTCTATCTAGAGTTAGGGTCCGGGTCAGAAGCAGGGAAAAGTAACATAAATGTAGAAAAGTCAACTAATTCTATGTTGACTTTTAACCCAGGTTAAACGTTTAAATAGCATAGCTATTTTTAAAAAATATCCATACCCAGACCTCATTCTGTACCAATTAAGTCAAAATCCCCAAGAGTATTTTTTAAGTCACTTAATTCTTCTTTTTTAAATGACTAGTAATTCTAATATACAACCAGTGTCATAAACAACTTCTTTTCTAATGTTGACAAAATAGTATAACTTCTATTTTTAAGTCCAGATCCAAAATTTGGTTTTCAAATGCTTTAGTAATCAGTGTCTGGCTTACTTACATAGACTTTCTTTTAGTCTGAAACTTTATATTATAGTACTATAATGCCCCTCTGGAATCCCATTATAGATCTCTAGCCTATTATCTTTAAGCAATAATAACAATGATATCATCTTATTTTTTAGAATTCTTTAGAATATTTCAAAGCACTTCCACACATATGAGTGGCCTGAATTGGACCTCACAAGAAAACAGAGAGTTTCAGTTGTACATAACATCAGAGATGACCAGGTACAACCTCTGTATATTGAAGACTTAGAAAATGAGAAATATAAAAACTAAATTACTTTATTTTACTTTGTGCCCACAAGTCTTTCTACTATACAAGAGTATGTTTAAAAAGACTATACATAAATATATAAAATACTCACCATGGTAAATTGTTTAATAAATTATGGCTCATACATAGAATGGAGTTCTTTTTTCTTAGAATGAGATTTTTAGATGATAAAATACATAGAGAGATAGACAGGATGGAAATTATAATATAGGTGGTAAAGGAAAAGCATTTACTTTGCATGTGTGCAGAACTATGATTCAATTCTTGTAAAATTAAAAAATAATTACATATAATGTATGTGTGTGTGTGTGTGAGAGAGAGAGAGAGAGAGAGAAGTGGAAAAGGTTAAATTTCTTAATTGCTACAGCAGAAGCACAGGTATGCAAATCACGTAAAAGCCATATTGATTTATTTAAGATATACATTTAAAAGAATGCTAGCCTGGACATAGATCTGCTCTAAGGTATTTCAAATTAGTAGCTCACCTTTCAAAACCATGAGATAACTTTTTTGATCAACAGAAATATTGTAAAGATTTGAGAGAAGTATTAAGCCGTGTGATTGTGATCAAATTCAGAACAACACATATTTTTTTGTGGAAAATAAGTTCTTCCTGAGGGCTGTTCGTAAATTTAACTTAGTCAGACAACCTTAATGAGCAAGGTTATTCTGGCCTACAAAACACAGCTGGGAGAAATAGACATGCAATCATAAACAGGAATAAGTGTCTTCCTGATTCTTGGCAGCCAAGTTCCAGAAACACAGTTACTGACTCTCACAGCCTCTCAGTACAAATAAGAAGAACTACAGGAACTAAGACAGTTTGGTTCTTAGTAGAAATTTTTTAAAAAATGGCATACATAGTCCAGAAATATAATGATGCTTACTCTATATAGAAAGTTAATTTATGATAAAAGGATGTTTTCAAAGAAAGAAGTCAATAAATAAATGACTATTTATTCATTGAATAATCATTCAATAAACTCTGGTAAGGAAAACCTTAGCCAATATGGAGCCACTTTTGTTTAGCTAGTGCATTTCCAGACTCCCTTTTGTCCATATCAATCTCAGAGGCTAAATGTGTGGTCTGTGTGTGTGATAGAGAGAGAAAGAAAGAGAGAAAGGAATATGCAAATGTTATGTTCCTTATTTGCTACAGCAGAAGCACAGGTACACAATCATCTAAAAGCCATGTAAGATGTTTTTGATATATGTTTAAAAGCATGATAGCCAGATTATAGGTCTACTCTATAGCCCTACATCTATTACTTTCTCAGCTTCCTTGTATCTAGGGGCCCCATGTAGTCAGGTATTGTCAATGAAACATAACCATAACTGTATTAGGACTTTTAGTAAAGCATTTACTTTTCTGTAAAAAGGGGAAGATGTTGCCGGTTCTATTTTTCTGATTACTTCTTCCTCCAGGGAACACAATGTGATACCTGAAAACAGAGCATTGACCTTGTGTGAACAAGTCAACAAGCCAATACTCTAAAGGTGTAAACTAAAAAACATAGAAGGAACACAGGTCTTTGATAATACGATGAAATTGTTTTCCCTGTCCTGGAGTACATACCTCCAAAATTCTTAGCTGAGACCATTAGTGGTGTTATTGCTTAAGTCACAAGTGTTCAGGCACACTGTAACATGAGGCTGAAAAGATTGTTATCTAATACGACCATTTAGAATAACTAAAATATGATTTTAGGCCACATACAAATATAAATCTAGATATAAAAATAGAGAAATAGAATTCAACATTAACATTCTTCTTATGCAATGAATTAAAAAACAACTAAGGCAAATGAAAACTAAGACAATTGAAAAAAACAAAAGCTTGCAATATAAAAGAAGACACAGTGCTTATCCATAATGAGGATAGAGCTTCTGCAAATATATGAGACAAATATACTGAAAGAAAATAGGAAAAGCACAGAAACATAAAAATCACTAAAGGACAGTATTAATGGCCAGTAAAAATAAAATTATGTTCAAAGTATCTATTAAAGAAATGAATCAGAATAGAAGATTCAAAAGTCTGAATTATCCATTGTTATCAAAGATTCAAGAAAGTATATACTCTTGGAAGTAAGGTAAATTGATACAACTAATCAGGAGAGAAAATTTGTTTCAAGTGCATTCATTATAAATGTATATTTTAGTGGAGTAAGCAACTTTGCCTGTAGGTTTGCTAAGTAATCACAAAAGCTTTCAAAGATGTGTCAGGGTGCTTGCTGCAACATTGTTTTAATATTCTCAGTAAAATAAATGAAGACATACTAATGTTCACCAATGGTGACTTAGTTAATAAATTATTGTTCAAACATAGAATGGAATCATCTCCTCTTAAAAATGAAATAGATTGGTAGCCAAGTAGATGGGAGTGGAAGGGAAGGAAGCAGGGATGAAAAGTATCTGTAATATTGTTGGTAAAGGAAAAACAAGCCCTTTTCAGAGCATGTGAACTCTGAAATGAAATTGAATGAAATGAAATAATACATTTAAAATGTTAATAAACAAAAATAATTACATGTACACTAAATAGGGCATTCTAGAATTCAAAATCTAGAATACATACCAAAATTTTGACAGTAATTATTTCAATGTAGGGTCAGGCATAATGGGGAAATTAAATACTACTTTAAATAATTCTGTGTTTTAAATTTTGAACAATAAACCCTTTTAATATATGGATATAAAAATACATATAAGCACACACGGCTCATACACACACAATCATTAAAGTACAACTATTTTTTAAAATAATTATTCGTATTTGCCTCATTAGGAAAACCTTGTGACATTTGAATTCATAGGAAAAAAAGTTAAGAATAAAATTTTTAAAATTAATGTTTCTTTTCTATATGATTACTGTCAACCTTTCTTTTCAGTTGTTTCTAAATGAATCCATCTTTGGTACATATCTATTTCATTTTTTCACTGATTTATTTGTCAAAATGTCTAACTCATAAAGATGGATAAATTTTCCTGGGATTTATCATACTACTCAACATATTAGAATCTCAGCTGTTAGTATTTTATTTCACAAAATTCAGTGGTTATTTGATTTGATATGGCATCAATCCAACGTGAGAACTCAAGGTTGGAAAGATATATTCATCCTTTTTAAAAAGTGTTTTAAATTGTTATGTTTATGGGTGCATTGTAGGTGTATAATTTATGAGGATGTATGTGTCCTTTCATCAAAATAATAAATAGGACAAAATATATACTCTGAAATTACTTGGTATCTAATTTAACATCAATGCATACTGTAATACTTTCATTACTAGTTTATTGTACAGCACGTAAGTGCAATAAGAAGAGAAGTTGAGAAGGTGGAATTCATTTCTTAATGTACTGGTCTTGAGGTGCTTATGGAACATTAGAGTCCAGAAAATTTGCAAGTACTTGCCAGGAGAATGCTCTAGCTTAAAGTTTTGAACTTAGAAATTTAAACCATGAGTGCATGATGTAAAACCTTGAAGCTTTAAAGCAGGAAAAGATAAGTGTCACAAGTGGAAGAAAGCCCTGGGACACCATACTTTCAAGAATAGAAAAGTCCACAAGGGACAGAGCAAAACTGCCTAGAGAATAGCAGGAAAAACGAAAGTCTGATGCTTTAGAAATTAAGAGAGGAGAGATTTCTATAAAGTGGGCAGTGATTAACCAGGCTAAATGCTACAGCAAGTTAACAAAAAAGATAGGATTTAGTTATTTCCTTTGGATTTAGATCTCAGAATATTATTAGGCCTTGGAGAAGGCAGTTTAAATTTATTTTGTTAAGGGTCCTAATTTAATGCATCTGGGCAAAATGAAAAGCAAGAAAGCAGATAAACTGGGGGACTTTTAAAAATGTAAGAAAATAACTTGGAATTAACATAAAAAGGTAATAACAACCACGATGATCTCGGAGAGGGTAGCACTGCCAGGTCCCAATGAAGCAGGGACTATTTTATTTTGCTGCAGAGGAATTACTGGAAATATAGACAAAGTCCAGAGAATAATAATATAAAAACAGCTCAATAAACCTGTTATTCTGGTAAGAGTGAGGTACTTATTCCAGAATCAAAAGCCTGCACATTCTGTTAATCATGAGTTAAAAGATTAAGCTCAGATATAATTTTTCTGGGGGTATAGAAAAAACACAAAGAAAAATAAAGAATTAGATAAAGAATTAGAACTTCTAACTTTGAATAAATTCCTCTGTATGGGTTGCATGCAAACCCAGATGTCATGGTTCCATATTAGATTTTAGAAAATATAATTTATCTATTAAAGTTAGCAGTTAAAATTTTAATTATGTAGAACCTAACTATAGAATTAGAAAATAATTTAGAGCAGAATGTAGTCTGGATATTCACATATTGTATTTACATTAAAATTGTATCTGTCATTCTAAGGGAAGAAATTATTTCTTCTTGTGTATTCACAACTGTCATTATCTTATTCCTAAACCTACTTATTCTCCCTGACACCACCCAGTCTATCCTACAATCCATTCTCCATATAATTGCTAGATTAATCTTTTTTTTTTTTCTTTATTTTTGAGATGGAGTCTCCTCTGTCTCCAGGCTGGAGTGCAGTGGCGTGATCTTGGCTCATTGCCACCTCCACCTCCCAGGTTCAAGTGATTCTCCTGCCTCAGCCTTCCAAGTTGCTGGGACTACAGTTTTTGTTGTTGTTATTGTTGTTGGGTGTTTTTTTTTTTGTTTTGTTTTGTTTTGTTTTGTTTTGTTTTGTTTTCAGTATTTTAGTAGAGTTGGGGTTTCACCATGTTGGCCAGGATGGTCTTGATCTCCTGACCTGGTGATCCACCCTCCTCAGCCTCCCAAAGTGCTGGAATTACAGGCACTACCCACCACACCTGGCATAGACTGATCTTTTAAAACCAAGTGTCTGAAAGTGCCTTTTAAAGTTCAAAATGGCGCAATGAAAATAACTTGTCTCTCCTCTCTACTAAGTCCTCAATACAATTATAGCAAATGCAAATGATGATAGACAAAACAACCTCTCAAATTTGCCTCACAAATTTGTGTGTCATCCTTGTGCAGTGGCCATGCTAATCTTCTCTGTATCGTTCTAATTTTGGTATATGTGCTGCCAAAGCAAGCACAGGATATTTTTAAAAAGATACTCATAAATTCTAGGCTGAAGTTCCAAGTCATATTGGGACACTGATGGATTGAGGAATATGTGAACCTATTAGTCAGATTAAATGTGTACATGCGAACAGTCTATGATGGAGAAAAGTCCTTATCCCAGGGAGTTACCTGGCTCAAAGACAGCAATACCATGCAAGATGAGAGTATGAAGAACAACTAAAAACAGAGTTAACTGAAAGTCTGTCTAATGAAATATGCTAGTCAGGTGTCCCACACCAACCTCGCTGCTAGCCTCTTCCTTGTCTCAATGAACACTAAGCCTAAGCAGCCCAGCATTATACTTTCAGGAATCCAAATTAGTACTCTTATTGAATCTTAATTAATTACACAGGGAGAACCAAGATTTTGAGGTTTCTGGAATGGCTTCCCATGCCAAAGGAAGAAGTTCTCCTCATTTTAGCATCCAAAGAGTGATTTCCTCATCTGCTCACCCTAATTGCGATAAGCACAGTCTCTACCCTGGTTCCCAATCCTAGTCCTACTAGTGGGAGAGATCTAGTAGAAAAATGAACAACAGTATATACAACAGATAAAAATAACAAGAGTCAGAAATATAACCGAACTAAGAACCACTACATATATGAAGCATAGAAAACCAAGATAACCAAAACATAGCTGAACAATGAAGAAACAAATGTAAATCAAAAAACACAAAAAAACTTTAAAAACAAAATTATACTGTATTTTGAGGAATTTGAAGGATTAATACATTCATTAAGGAAGAACAAAAGGGTCTGAAAAATAAATAAAAGGAAATATAAATTACACATGCAATATAAACATATTACTATGTTCCTGGAACAGCTATGATTTAGTATTATCCAAAGAAAATTTTTATTTTCTATTTGAATTAAGAGTTTTCACTCCCTTTCCAGGAAATATTTTAATATAGGTGTTAGTAAGAAGCATAATCTACAAATTATAAATATTATGTTTTTTATTCTCAAATAAAGGTAAATATCAGCAATAAAGACATCACTAACCCAAACAAGAAAAAGTAATCAAAACATGTAGATTTCACATAAACAAATGTATAATCAGTTGCTGACTGTTTTGCTTACATATGCTTAATAAATGCACCAGTCACTGTGTACTTTGGCACAAGAATTAGGAGCCAGATTTATGTATTAGTAAAAGAAAATAAAACAGAATCTTAATTTTTTGCTTTATTTCATAGTACTATAAAAGAAAGAAAAGAAAAATTGTAAATGTATAATCCACATGAGTGATTCACAAACTGTCACAAGTAATTGACAAACTGCTAGTTGTTTTCTTATATATTAGTATTACTTTTCTGAAGCAAATAAAAATTCTGTCATATATATATTATAAAACATTTTCAGCTATAGGAAATTAATGTTATCTCCTTCTTACCCACAGTCTTTAATAACCACTATGAATGAACTACTCACCTTTTCCATGAGATTGAATGTACAGAAACATTATTGTATTGCTTTGTATTATAAATAACATGGATTTTGCAAAATAAATATTATAAGTAGAATGGGTTTTAAAACATGTATTCAATAATTATAAAAGATTTACAGTGACTGACTCTTAAAGTAAACTCTTTGCTATGACTTATGATTCTTTCTCATTGTGGGAGGTAAAACATATTTCAACTCTTGATATTCAAGTTGTAATTCTATCCCTTTGTTCTCATAAAATAGGGTCCACCATGTGCACTTATGACTGCAACAGACATTTATATAGGCACATCACTCACTGTGTTTATGCCTGGTTGTAGCTTCCAGAGAATACCAAAATGTAAATCTCTTTGCAAGATGGAATGTTTCAGTTATTCAAACTGCAAATTGAACAGCTGTGAGGGCTGAGAAATTATCAAAAATCACCACACAGGATGCAGATTTTAATTCCTGCCCTTCACACATTTATGTACAATTACAAAAACAAGAAAACAAAAGCAAACCTGCACATGTATTAGCCTACAAGAGAGGAAGGCAGTGAAACCTTAAGGTTAAAAAGTTGAAATATCAGTATAACACCTTTCAAATTTAATTCTGAAGCAAAAAGAATGACATCTTAATTTTAAATCTCAGCCTGACTAACTTTATTCAAATTTAACTATGCCTGAGGCACTCTGATTTCCCTGCATTCATTTATGCTTTTCCATCTCCCTTAGTACATTTTTTTTTTTTTTCTGTTTTTCTACTGGTCCGAATACTCTTCATATTTAGCTTTTGTTTCTATTTTTGAGGCAGGGTCTCACTCTGTCACCCATGCTGGAGGGCAGTTGTGTGATTACAACTTATTGCAGCCCTGACTTCTGGGCTTAAGAAATCTTCCCACCTCATCCTCCTTGAATAGCTGAGACCATAGACACATGCCAGGATGCCCGGCTAATTTTTTGTTGTTGTTGTGTTTTTGATTGTTTGTTTGTTTGTTTGGAGAAATGGGATCTCAGTATCTTGCTCAGGCTAGTCTCAAACTCCTGTCCTCAACCAGTTCTCACCAAGCTTCGTGAAATACTGAACAGGCATGAGCCACCATGCCTGATTTACTTTATCCTTTAACGTCAACATAATTTCTGCCACAAAATTGTTCTCTAATTTTTTTCCAGTGTGTGTTACTTTCTCCATTCACTTCATGCAAAAAAAAGGCAATGATAAGTTTACTATGAAATTACCATATTCTACTGTGTATTACAGCTATTTACTTTCTGTCCCTGATGCACTTTCTTTGTTAGACTGTGAGCTTGTTCTGGGCAGGATTTGACTCAGAACCATTTTCCTGTCTGTTCCCCATGGTGTCAAGAACACTGTGCTTTGGATATAATTAATTTCCATAAAGATCAATTGTCTTATTGTAGAACAGATGAAAATTTAAGCAGATACTTGTAATAGCTAAGACTTGACTAATATTCATCATTGAAATTTCAAAATGGAGAGTATGTCAATCTTCCATCACAACCATCCATGTAAAATGAACAAACAAACAAACAGGAGTTTTACATAACTACAAGCTCAGGTAACTGCCTAGAAAGCCAGCTGTTTATTGAGATGAACTGACAGAAATGTATGTCCATAACATAGGGATAGCTATTGCATTGCATGTGTCAATAATTGATTTGGTTTGGCTGGGTCCCCACTCAAATTTTACCTTGAATTGTAATAATTTTCATGTGTCAAGGGTGGGGCCAGGTGGAGATAATTGAAAAATGGGGTCAGTTTCCCTCATATTGTTCTTCCGGTAGTGAATAAGTCTCATGAAATTTGATGGTTTTATAAATAGAAGTACCCCTGCACAAGCTCTCTTTCCTGCCACCATGTAAGATGTCCCTTTGCTCTTCTTTAATCTTCTGCCATGATTTGTGAGGCCTCCCCAGTCATGTGGAACTGTGAATCCATCAAACCTCTTTCCTTTATAAATTTCCTTTATACCAGTCTCAGGTATGTCTTTATTAGCAGCATCAGAATAGACTGATACAGTAAATTGGCACAGGGTAGTGGGGTGCTGCTATAAAGATACCCAAAAATGTGGAAGTGACTTTGGAACTGGATAACAAGCAAGGATTGGAACAGTTTGGAAGACTTCAAAGAAGACACGAAAATGTGGGAAAGTTTGGAACCTCCTAGAGACTTGTCAAATGGCTTTGACCAAAATGGTGATAGTGATATGGGCAATAAAGTCCAGGTTGATGTGGTCTCAGATGGAGATGAGAAACTTGTTGGAACTGGAGCAAAGGTGACTCTCGCTATGTTTTAGCAAAGAGACTGGTGGCATCTTGCCCCTGCCCCAGAGATCTGTGGAACTTTGAACTTGAGAAAAACGATTTAGGCCATCTGGTAGAAGAAATTCCTAATCAGCAAAGTGTTAAAAGAGGTGACTTGAGTACTGTTAAAAGCATTTGGTTTCATGCATTCGCAAAGATATGGTTCGGAATTGAAACTTACGTTTAAAAAAGAAGCAGAGCATAAAAGTTCAGAATGTTTGCAGCCTGACAATGTGATAGAAAACAAATACTTATTTTCTGAGGAGAAATTCAAGCCAGCCGCAGAAATTCTCATACGTAACAAGGAGCCAAATATTAATCACCAAGACAATGGGAAAAATGTCCACAGGGCAGTACAGAGGTCTTCACAGCAGCCTTTCCCATTACAAACTGGGGGACCTAGGATGAAAAAATGGTTTCCACAGGCCGGGCCAGGGCCTTATTGCTTTATATAGTCTCAGGAATTGGTTCCTTGCATCCCAGCTGTGGCTAAAAGGGGCCAACATAGAGCTAAGGCCGTTGCTTCAGAGGGTGCAAGCCCTAAGCCTTGGTGGCTTACATACAGTGTTGGGCCTGCAGGGACATGAAAGTCGAGAATTGAGGTTTAGGAACCTCCATCTAGACTTCAGAGGATGTATATAAATGCCTGGATGTTGAGGTGGAAGTTTGCTGCGAGAGTGGAGCCCTCACTTCTAGGGCAGTGTGGAAGGGAAATGTGGGGTGGGAGCCCCCACACTGCGTCCCCACTGGGGCACTGTCTAGTGGAGCTGTGAGAAGAGGGCCACTGTCCTCCAAACCCCAGAATGGTAGATCCACTGACAGCTTGTACCGTGCGTCTGGAAAAGCTGAGTCAAAGCCAACCCAGGAAAGCAGCGGAAGGGGGGCTTTACCCTGCAAAGTCACAAGGGCAGAGTTCCCAAGACCATGGGAGCCACCTCTTGCATCAGTATAACCTGGATGTGAGACATGGAGTCAAAGGGGATCATTTTGGACCTTTCAGATTTTACTGCCTCACTGGATTTCTGACTTGTGTGGGGCCTGTAACCTCTTCGTTTTCGCCAATTTCTGCCATTTGAAATGCATGTAATTACCCAATGTCTGTACTCCCATTGTATCTAGGAAGTAGCTAACTTGCTTTTGATTTTACAGGCTCATAGGCAAAGGAACTTGCCTTGTCTCAAATGAGACTCTGGACTGTGGACTTTTGAGTTAATGCTGAAATAAATCAAGATGTTGGGTGACTGTTGGGAAGCATGATTGGTTTTGAAACGTGAGAACATGAGATATTGGAGGGGCTAGGGCAGAGTGATATGGTTTGGCTGTGTCCCCACCCACATCTCATCTTGAATTATAATAATCTCCAGGTGTCAAGGGCAGGGCCAGGTGGAAATAATTGAATCACAGCGGTGGTTTCCCCCATATTGTTCTCATGGTAGTGAATAAGTTTCATGAGATCTGATGGTTTTATAAACGAAAGTTCACCTGCACAAGGTATCTTGTCCACCACCATGTAAGATGTGTCTTTGCTCTTCCTTTGTCTTCTGCCATAATTGTGAGGCCTCCCCAGCCATGTGGAACTGTGAGTCCATTAAACTTCTTTCCTTTATAAATTACCTAGCCTCAGTTATGCCTTTATTAACAGTGTGAAAACAGACTAATCCAATGATATTACATCTTGGTTGTTACAAGCACTATTATTATTTTTACTTCAGTAGTAAAATATCTAAACTGTAGCTTTAGAATTTGGAACACATAAATATAACATATATTATAAAACATAAAATGGGTTTGGGCAATATTAAAATATGAGTGTCACTCAGTAACTTAAGAACAAAATCTTAAGATGTGTTAACTGCCCAATTTTATGTCTACTCAATAGATAAACAGATTATTCATTGATTGACACATGGGAGGACTAAACAATACATATTCACTATTCTGATGATATTTCTAGGAGACAAAAAAATTGGTAATAGAACATAAAAAAAAGTTCTATGGAGAAATTAAATAGTTAAAGAGCAAAAAGAAACCTCTACAAATGTTGGGAATACCTCACAGAATCATATTTTAAACAAATCACCATATAGTGTGGAAAATTGATGGACAAGCCCTGCTCCCGAGATCTGCTATTTTACTTCTTCTGGCATAAATATAAATATACTATCTGAAAATCCCCAGACATTTAAGAAATATCTCAGAAAAACAAAAATCAAAGCATAAAAGAAACAGAGACATTGCGAGTAGCAAGAGAAATAATAGGGAAAAATCCCAATTAATAATTAATATCTTGTGGAATATTAAAAAAAAACTACCTAACAAGAATAAGAAACTTTTTTTTTTTTTTTTTTGAGACAAAGTCTCCCTCTGTTGCCAGGCTGCAGTGCAGTGGCATAATCTTGGCTCACTGCAACCTCCACCTCCTGGGTTCAAGCCATTCTCCTGCCTCAGTCTCCCAGGTAGCCAGGACTACAGGCGCACGCCACCATGCTTAGCTAATTTTTGTAATTTTAGTAGAGAACAGGGCTTCACCATGTTGACCAGGATAGTCTCGATCTCTTGACCTCATGCTCTGCCCACCTTGGCCTCCCAAAGTGCTGGGATTACAAGCCTGAGCCACTGTGCCTGGCTGAAACTTTTTTTTTTAAAGGATATTTGGGGGAGGCAGGAGGAGTTGAAAATAGGAAACTAAAATTTAAAATTAACTTAGGTCAGAAAGATAAATTGAGAAAACTGCCAGAAATTCGGTAAACCAGCGCAAGCAAATACTTAATGGAAATATTTAATAATATAATTATAAAAACGTATATAATTACACAAATACAAAATCAATATCAAAAAGAAAAAGAAGGAAGAAAAGAAATGAAAGGGATAGGGAGGAAGAGAGAAAGAATGGGAATAAAAGTTAAAATTAAATTTAAATATCCTATTGTAAGATGGCCATGGGTTTACCCTGGTCAGTAAAAAGAGAAATAACCATTGCAAGCAAAGTTGTACTCACTAAAATGCCATACTACTATGATTCAGAAGACGCTAATCTTGGTAGTTTTTATGCTGTTTCATATTTCATGAAGGCAATTTTCCCTCTGGATTCCTGGGTTTTGCATCTGTGGATTCAACCAAGTGCAAATCAAAAATATTCAGAAAAAAATAAACAGAACTTCAAAAACCAAAACTTGAATTTGCTTTGCTGAGTACTATGTTGAATCCACACAAATGAAGTAAAATGTGTGGATTTTAATAGACATTGTAAATAATCTAGAGATTATTTAAAGTATAGAGGAAAAAGTTTGTAGATCACATGCAAATACAAGACCATTTCATATGGGACTTAAGCATCCACAGATTGGGATATCTGAGGGGATTCTGGAACAACTCCCCAAGGATTCCAAGAGACAATTGCACTCTTTTCAAAATAAAATATTTCATTTCTTCTACGAAAAAGAATTATACACTGGGTGTGGTTGACTCCTGTCTGTAATCCCAGAACTTTGAGAAGCCAAGGTGAGTAGAACTCTTGAGCCCAGGAGATTGAGACCAGCCTGGGCAACATGACGAAACCCCATCTCTGCCAAAAATATAAAAATTAGATGGGCATGATGGACCACATCTTTAGTCCCAGGTATTGGTAGCCTAAGGTAGAAGGATTAGTTAGCCTGAGAGATTGAGTCTGTAATGAGCCATGATCATGCCACTGCCCCTAGCCCGGCAACACAGGGGATTTTGTCAAAAAAAAAAAAAAAAAAAAGAAAAAAAACTATATATAATTTGTAAAAGAGTTTGATACAATTTGGCTGTGTCCCCACTCAAAATCTCATCTTGAATTGTAATCCCGATAATTTCCACATGTCAAGGGAGAGACCAGTTGGAGGTAATTGAATCATGAAGGCAGTTTTCCTTATGCTGTTTCCCTGATAGAATAAGTTTGCCTTATGCTGTTGTCCTGATCTCATGAGATCTGATGGTTTTATAAGTGTTTAGTAGTTCCTCCTGGATTCATTCTCCTTTCTGCTGCCTTGTGATAAAGGTATCTTGCTTCCCCTTTATGCTTCTGCCATGATTGTAAGTTTCTTGAAGCCTCCCAAGCTATGCAGAACTGTAAGTCCATTAAACCTCTTTATTTTATAAATTACTTAGTCTTGGACAGTTCTTTATAGAAGTGTGAAAATGTGCTAATACAGTAAATTGGTACCCATAGGGAGTGGGGTACTGCTTAAAGATACCTGAAAATGTGGAAGCAACTTTGGAACTGGATAATAGGCAGAGGTTGAAACAGTTTGCAGGGCTCAGAAGACAGAAAGATGTTGAAAACTTTGGAACTTCCTAGAGACTTGTGGAATGGCTTTGACCAAAATGCTGATAGTGCTATGGAAAATGAAGTCCAGACTGATGTGCTCTTAGATGGAGATGAGGAACTTGTTGGGAACTGGAATAAAGGTGATTCTTGCTATGCTTTAGCAAAGAGATTGGTGGCATTTTGCTTCTGCCCTAGAGATCCATGGTACTTTGAATTTGAGAGGGATGATATAGGGTATCTGGCAGAAGAAACTTCTAAGCAGTAAAGGGTTTGAGATGTGACATGGGTGCTGTTAAAATCATTCAGTTTCAAGCATTCGCAAAAAGATGATTTGGAATTGAACTTATGTTTAAAAAAGAAGCAGAGCATAAAAGTCTGGAAAATTTGCAGACCAATCATACAATAGAAAAAAAAAAAAAACCCATATTCTGGGAAGAAATTTAAGCAGACTGCAGAAATTTGCATAAGTAGCAAGAAGACAAATGTTAATCACCAAGACAGAGGTGAAAATGTCTCCAGGACATGTTAAGGGTTTTCATGGCAGCCACTCCCTTCATAGGTCTGGAGGAATAGGAGGAAAAAGTCATTTCATGGGCCAGGCCCAGAACCTTACTGCTTTGTGGAGTCTCAAAACCTGGTTACCTGTGTCCCAGCTGCAGCTAAAAGGGGCCAACATACAGTTGAGGCCATTGCTTCAGAGAGTACAAGCCCCAAGCCTTGGAAGCTTACATGTGGTGTTGGTCCTGCAGGTACACAGAAGTCAAGAATTGAGGTTTGGGAACCTCCACCTAGATTTCTAAGGATGTATGGAAGCACCTGGATATCTAGGCAAAAGTTTGCTGCAGGGGTTGAGCCCTCATGGAATACTTCTGCCAGGGCAGTATGAAAAAAAAAAGGGAGTTGGAGTCCCCACAAAGAGCCCCAACTGGGGCACTGCCTAGGGGAGCTGTGAGAAGAGGGCCACTGTCCTCCAGACCCCAGAATGGTAGATCTACTGACAACTTGCACTGTCCACCTGGAAAAGTCACAGGCAGTCAATGCCAGCCTGTGAAAGTAGCTGTCAGGGAGGCTGTACCCTGCAAAGCCACAAAGGTGTAGCTGCCCAAGGCTGTGAATATCTCCTTCTTGCATCAGCATGACCTGGATGTGAGACATGGAATCAAAGGAGATCACTTTGAAGCTTTTAAGATTTGACTGCCCCTCTGGATTTGGGACTTGCGTGCAGTCTCTAGCCCCTTTATTTTGGCCAGTTGCTCCCATTTGAAAAGGGTGTATTTACCCAATACCTGTATCCCCATTGTATCTAGGAAGTAACTAACTTGCTTTTGATTTTACAGGCTCATAAGTAGAAGGAATTTGCCTTGTCTCATATGAGACTTTGGACTTGGATCTTTTGGGTTAATGCTGGAATAAGTTAAGACTCTGCGGGAGTGTTGAAAAGGCGTGATTGTGTTTTGAAATGTGAGGACATGAGATATGAGAGGGGTCAGAATCAAGGGTAGAATGATACGGTTTAGCTGTATCCCCAGCCAAAACCTCATCTTGAATTGTGAACTCCATAAACCACATAATCCCCACATGACAAGGGAGAGACCAGGTGGAGGTAATAGTGCCATGGGGCAGTTGCCCCATACTGTTCTCATGATAACGAGTGAGTTCTCACAAGATCTGATGGTTTTATAAGTGTTTGGTAGTTCCTCTTGCATTCATTTTCCTTCCTGCCACCTTGTGAACAAGATGCCTTGCTTCCCTTTTACTTTCCTCCATGATTGTAAGTTTCCTGAGTCCTCCCTCGCCATGCAGAACTGTGAGTCAATTAAACCTCTTCCCTTTATATATTACTCTGTCTTGAGCAGTTCTTTATAGCAGTGTGAAAATGGACTAATACAGAGTTCTTGAAGTACTCTGCAAAGGTGATTCAGCTCTATTGTAATGGGAGAAAATGCACTTCTTTTGAGAGGTCCCTCTGAAACTCATATCCTATGGTTATTCCAGGACTCAAGGGTTTTGTGTGTGTGTGTGTGTGGGTACATAGTAGGTATATTTATGGGGTACATGAGATGTTTTAAGATCTCAAGTCTTCTCCAAAAAATGGACTTTGAATTTTCACAAACTCTAATCCAAAGTAAGTATTTCCACAGCATACGACACTGACAGCTTTTGGGGTCATTTGGAACTACTGTGGACCTGTACCAAATTATTACCTATGAGCACGACGTTAAGCACCAAAAAACCACCATTTTCCAAATCTTGGAACTTCAAACAAGCATTTTTATGGGCAGGACAGATGGTAAAGTTTAACTTGATTGATTCTTGAGGGCCTGGCCTCCCAGATAGGGAGTTAGCTTGCAGAACTTCTGATAGAATGCTGAGAGTGACTCAGAACCATCTATATGATAAAACAGCTGCAATTGCAATGGAGTTCAATACCTAGTCATACCAAGATTACAACTGGTTCTCCCACAAGCATGAATGCTGAATAGAGGAATAGTGCTGACAACCAAGGTTCCGACATATCTTACTGCTATCAGGAAAATATTATATTCAGGAATGATAACCAAAAGTATGACTGGGATGGCATAGGAGCTGAGCAATTAGAATACATGCTGTGAATGATGGAATTATAAAGATTTCTCCTCAAGTTTTCTTTACCCTGGTTATTTGATCAAACATTAGTCTAGATTTAACTAAGGCTACCAATCAGTTGACCTTAAGATGGGAATAGCATTCCGGATTATCCAGGGGGGATTTAATGTAATCACATGAGACCTAAACAGCAGATGAGGCAGTCAAAAAGTTGCATCAGAGATGGAGGTCAGACAAATCGCTGGCCCTGAGATGCAGGGGCCCCTGTGGACCTAAGGGTGGTTCCCCAGCTGATAACCAGCAAGGAAGCCAGGACCTCAGTTCTACATACTCAAGGTAATGGATTCTGCCAACAACCTAAAGGAGTTTGGAAGTGGATTCTTTCCAGGGCTTCCCACTATTAAGAGCCCAATTGACCAACACCTGCTTTCAATCTCATGTGACCCAAATCAGAGAACCCACTTGTGATGGTTAATATTGAGTGTCAACTTCATTGTATTGAAGGATGCAAAGTATTGTTCCTGAGTGTGTCTGTGAGGGTGTTGCCAAAGGAGATTAACTTTTGAGTCAGTGGACTGGGAGAGGCAGACCCACCCTCAATCTGGGTAAGCACCATCTAATCAGCTGCCAGCACAACTAGAATAAAGCAGGAAGGAGAAGATGGAAGAGCAGACTTGCTGAGTCTTCCAGCTTTCGTCTTTCTCCTGTGCTGGATGCATCGGACTGCCCTCGAGCTTCAGGCTCCAAGTTCTTCAGCTTTTGGACTCTTTGGCTTATACCAATGGTTTTCCAGGAGCTTTCGGGTCATTGGCCAAGGACTGAAGGCTGCACTATCAGCTTCCTTATGTTTGATATTTTGGGACTCGGACTGATCCACCAATGGTTTCCTTACTCCTTAACTTGCAGACAACCTATCATGGGACTTTACTTTGTTATCATGTGAGTCAATTCATCTCAATAAAGTCCCTCTCATATATATACATATACCCTATTAGATCTGTCCCTCTAGAGAACCCTGACTAATACACCACTGAAGCCTACCCAGATTTCTGACATACAGAAGTGTGAGGCAACAAATTTGTGTTGTTACATGCTGCTAAATCTGTGGTAATTTGTTAGAGCAGCAATACAAATGACAGAAAAAAAAAAAAAAAAACACTAATATAAGTGTCAACCAATTTGTATAACTTGCATGCAGGCACATAACTGTTAAATATCAGCCCAGACTATGCCATAAAATACTTTACCTAAAACTAGTAGCACTGCTGTCAACATAAATAGCAAAGAGAGAGGCTCTCTAAAAGACAAGATGTTTATTTGAGAATACAGCATTACAATTAGAGTATCCCTACCGTAGTACACCATGCTCATATTCAGGAATATAAAGAAAGACAAAGGTTTTTAACAGAAAAAATTAGGATTATATAATTATTTTTTAAAAATTATCATTGGCTACAAAGATCAATAAGATGGGTGATACCAATCTGAGGTTGTACAGGCAGTTGCTGGGCAGATGTTCTTGCAGAAGGACTTTTTATGTAAGGTTGTGGTGGCCTTTGTGCAAGGTTGTGGTTTTGTAGAGTCTTTTTTCCTATCAGGCATGTAAGCATGAGAACCTTCTCTTCATGGCCTTTCCAGGCTTTATTTGTCAGGATTTTCCTAATAGAATCATTACTGATTCCATTTTGATGCTGACAACTTTTGTACTGCCAAACTAACTGATGAATTACAGAAAGCTTGTTTGTTGCATATTTATTTCTGCATTCTATCTGCAAGCCTGTATGGATAAAATAGATACCAGACTCCTCATTCTCCATGTATACTAGTTCCATTTTCAACCACTACTTGTTAGGAACAACAAATAGGACTGATTACCTAATAATTTTATTCCTAGGACTTTAACTCACCCAAATAATTCTAGATGCTCATATATTTGATGTATAAGGTTGCTCACCATGTTATATATAATAATAATGTTTAAATATAT
This sequence comes from Rhinopithecus bieti, assembly GCF_001698545.2. NCBI lineage: Eukaryota > Metazoa > Chordata > Mammalia > Primates > Cercopithecidae > Rhinopithecus > Rhinopithecus bieti. The sequence goes on from NW_016809436.1 coordinate 188,679, forward strand.
TATGATATAATTATTAGAAGAAATAATATGCAAACCTTGAAATACATTTGTAGGGATCCAATTGTCATGTATAATTGGAAAGTAGGAAAGTAAATTGTATCAACAGTCTGAAGCGATTTTATTAAAAATACAAATAGAACTGCACACACAGAGAAGACTGGAAAGAAGAACATTATGTTTGAGAGGTTGTTAATATGTGGTAAGGTTTTAGAAATACTTATTATTTGTGTATTTTATAAAAGTTATCTTTATTATTACTTTGTAATATATAGAACTTTTATAAAATAAAAAAGGTAATTAAGAAGACAATAATCTGTAGAATTAGCCTTCTATTTATATATATGTCACTAACTCTACATATTTCCTTGCCAAATTAACAATTTTGCAATTTAAAAATAAAAATGACCTAAAAGGCCTAGCATCGGTTTGAACACAAACATTCTAGAAATATCCAGATTTAGAAATCACTTAGTCCACTGCATGGCTATGAAAGAATACTTGAGACTGAGTAATTTATATATTTAAAAAAATGTTTATTTGTCTTACTGTTCTGCAGGTTGCAAAAAAAAGCATGGTGCCAGCGTCTGTTTCTGGTGAGGACAACAGGCTGCTGCCACTCGTGGCAGAAGGGGAAGGGGAGCCAGTGTTTCTAGAGATCACATGATGAGAGAAGAAGCAAGAGAGAGAGGAGGGAAGTGCAGAGTGAGAATTCACTCATTACTGCAAGGATGGCACAAAGCCCATTCACATAGGATCAACTGCCATGACCCAAGCACCTCCTTTTGGCCCCACCTCCAACATTAGAGATTAAATTTTAACATGAGTTTTGGGGGAAAAACATCCAAACTATAGCAAGCAGCTTCAAGAAAAGCTTAAGTGTATGATATATTGCCCCACAATCATCACCTCGATTTGGCAGCTTGCTGTTTCTGTCCTTCATGTCACTATTGTACTGACCTGGGTGTAGGTGTTACAAATAAAGAGTAAAGTGATCAGAGGACACAGCAAGCGAAGGGCAAACAAGATAGAGTGTAAGTAATTGTGATGTTTATCTATAGACCTTATGTAATATGTTACCTATATTACATATTACAAGCATTAACATATTCTGAACACTGAATGTGAGTCTTCTACTAAGTCACAATAAATAAAGTCTTCTTTATTTTTCATCCTACTACTTCATTTTGAGTATGTTAAGACAGTACAAACTAGAAGGCAAATCATTGGAAAGTTGCTATCTTAATTTCTCACTTTAAGTAACATGTTATGTAAATGACGTCTATATAGAGTAGTTTATTTGTGATTTTCCTTTTCAAATTCTTCATGCTATTATTGTTTCCTGGCATTAATATTATACATATGAAAATAATATTTGTATGCCAAGACCAGCTCGGTCGTGGAGACCCTAACCCAGTGGTGCTAGAGGAATTAAAGACACACAGAGAAATATAGAGTGTGGAGTGGGAAATCAGGGGTGTCACAGCCTTCAGAGCTGACAGCCTCAGAGATTTACTCACGTATTTATTGACAGCAAGCTAGTCATAAGATCTACTAAAAGTATTCCTTACGGGAAACAAACGGATGGGCCAAAATAAAGGGATGGGTTGGGCTAGTTATCTGCAGCAGGAGCATGTCCTTAAGGCACAGATTGCTCATGCTATTGTTTGTGGTTTAAGAACGCCTTAAGTAGTTCCCCACCCTGGGTGGGCCAAGTGTTTGTTCCTTGCCCTCATGTTTGTAAGGAAGAATTTTTAAATTAAGTTCATTATTTAAAATATTATATAGATGTGTTTACAAATACATTAAGAGAGACTATTTATCAAAACTATTTTAATTCTTCAAAATCATTTTAGCCATCTAATTTAAAGCTTAATAATCTAAGCACATATCAGCCTTCATGAATAAAAACATCTTATTTTTCATGTATATTATCCTAGAAGTAGATATATAAATCAATGTTCATGTAAAAGCAAATCTGATAAAATTCTTTTGGAAAGCATTTTGACAAGATGATAAAGAGTATCAAAATGTTCAAGCACTATGACCCAGAAACCCACCAGGAAATTTATCTTCATGAAATGATTCAGAAGTTAAAAAAACAGAAAAATGATGGATATTTATTTCCGTTTTTAAAATTTTATTACAATTATGAGCATTATGAAATCTATAACCATCTATCGTGAATTGTTGAATTTCTCAACTACTATAGCCCAGACTAAATTTAACCTGGTAATACTCCAATTTGCAAAGGAATGAATTAGACATTCAGTACTCAGTGAAGGAAAGGTTTTAATCTGCTTGCCAGACTAACAAGTGAAAGTTACTTTCTTTGAAGTAACATTATATTTATCAAGCTAGCTATGAAAAATTTTTTTTATGATTATCTCTTTGCAGATAAATGACTCAATCTATAAATGAAATTCCTGCTCAGGTATAAATTTGTATTATATTAGTTTGCAGATGAATTCAGGTCACCATCTGCATTTTCAAACCTGCAATAAACATTAGTAATTACTTTCTTATATCACAAAAGAAATAACTAGCAGCTATCATTACTGGAAAATTCAAGATTAAAATATTACCCTTCTAAAATATAGATAAAATTTTGGACAACCACCAGTACCAAACTTGTGAAAGGAGAGTTAACATCTAACAAACCATATGTGGTTGCCACATGTTACTGTTTGTTTTCAATTTTGATTCCACTGGTGACCTGGGTGTAGGTGTTACAAATAAAGAGTAAAGTGATCAGAGGACACAGCAAGCAAAGGGCAAACAAGATAGAGTGTAAGTAATTGTGATGTTTATCGATAGACCTTATGTAATATGTTACCTATATTGAACTCAGGTTAGATTTATATATGACAGATTCATAACGATTTTAAAGAACTAAGGGCATTATTGACCCTTTTTGGGTTTTTGTGATATTTTACTTTGCTTTGTTTAAATTTAGCATTCATAAAGGAGTATGAATTTCACATCCAACCTCAGCCTCTGACTGAGTAAGCAAATGTTTGTACTTCAGAAGTATGAACCCTTTTGTGATGGTTAATTATATGTGTCAAACTGACTGGGCCAAGAAATGCCCAATAGCTTGTTGAACATTATTTCTGGGTGTGATTTGTGATATTGTGAGGTAAAAGAAATATATATTTGGTTTCTGTCCCTAAATCTCAGCACAGAACTCCTAAAACTCTCTTAATTTCTTAAACAATGGGAGTGTTAGGTGCATCTGTTGCTAGATTTTTGGTCTTTGATCCAGGTTCTTGATGCAGACACCCTCATTAATCCCTTGGAATTTACTGTATGATAGGAATATTTCATGTTCTAGTGAAATAACTGTTGATGAGCTCCCAGATAGCCTCAGGAGGAAGCGGTTATCAAGAGAGACAACCATGTGATTAGAAGGTAGGAACTTTAAAGTCCCAACCCCTGGGAACACAGGGAGAGAGGCTGAAAGTTGAGTAGATAAGCAACAGCCTATGATTTAGTGAATCATGCCTACATAATGAAGCCACTAAAAAAAGGACTGGGTTTGGGGAGCTTCAGGACTGCTGAATCCATGTAGGAACCTAGAGGGTAACATACTCAGAGAGGTTATGGGAACTCCATTCTCCCTACCCCAGACCTCACCCTGTGCATCTCTTCATATGTTCATCTGTATCCTTTATCATATCCTTCATTTCTGTAATAAATCAGTAAATGCCAGTATTTCCCTGAGTTTTGTGAGCCATCCTAGCAAATTAGTCAAACCTAGGAGTGGGTCATGAGAACCCGATTTATAGCCTGTTGGTAAGAAGTATAAGTGACAACTTATTCCTCGTGATTGGCACGAGAAGTGGGGGCGGCATTTTTTGGGGACTGATCCCTTAACCTGTAGGATCTGACTCTAACTCCAGGTAGACAGTGTAAGAACTACATTGAATTACAGGAACACCTACGTTGAATTATAGGAACACCCAGTTGATGTCCTTTTGGCATGTGAAGAAAAATACATAAACATCCATTGTCAGAAAGTGAGTGCTGAGTAGTGTGTGAGAATAGGAAAAACAAATTGTTTTTTTCTATCTCTTATAGACTGTGAGGGTGTCCCCCAAAGAGATTATTGTTTGCATTAGCAGACTGAGTAAAGGTTTGTCTCACCAAAGTGAGTAGGCAATATCCAATCCACTGAAGGACAGACGAAATCGAAGAAAAAGGCAAAGGAAGAGATGATTTTGCCCTCTCTTCTTCTGCTAGGGCATCCATCTTCCCCTGCCCTCAGACCTCAGCATTTGTGGTTCTCAGGCATTTAGACTCTGGAACCCACACCACTGGCTTCCTTGATTCTTAGGCCTTCAGGCTTGGATCGGAACTACACTACCTGCTTTTTTGTGTCTCCAGCTTCCAGGTGGCAAATTATGGAGCTTCTCAGCCTCCATAATCCTAGGAGCCAATCCCTCACAATAAATCCTTTCTATCACCTGTATGCTTCCTGTTGGTCCTGATTCTCTGAAGAGCCCTGACAAATACACCTTATATCTGAATCTTAGGATCTTCAGTTAATAGGGTTTCAAAGTAGTCTCAGAACTTTATATTAAAATGTCTCTTTCCTTGTTTTTGCTTGTGATACCTCCAGGAAAATTTATGTTTCCAATTAATAAATGTAGAGTTCAATGGATTCATGGTGAAGTTTAGGTTTTCATTACATATTATGGTTAGTGATCATGATATTTGCCTATAATGTCTTTTGAGTAAGCTTGGTTAACAGTAATTGAAGTAACTTTAAAAAAAAATCTAAATGTATTGTCTGTATTTCATTATCTTCCCTTTTATTCTGCAAACCACTGAAATATAGTTTCTACCCCCACCATTTAAATAAAATTGACCTTTCTGTAATTGGTAATGGCCTTTTAATTGTTAGAGCTCAAGTAAACTTTTAAATATTGAACTAAAAGTGAGGAGAAATCTATAAAAATTCTTTTCTGTGTGTGCTTCAATTTCTATAATATTTGTCTCTTAAGATGGTCACTCAACAATTGGCTAAATAAGTAGAAACCTTTAGGCCATAAATCTAACCATTTTGTTTGGTTTGGGAGGTTTGGATTTGTGGTAAGTGGTAAATTGTTTGCAAAGTGAATAAATGAAGCAGTCAAGTTCATCAGGTGGTGCCTGATAAAACCATAGCTGCAACTGTCCAGCCTCATAGATAGATTCAGCCTGTGCCTCCTCCCAGAGAAACCTGAGGCAGCAGCATGCTCACTCCCTTCCTGCTGGCTAAAAGAATGCTCTCTTTCTCTCCCCTGCCTAAAGAAAACATGACAACTACATTAGTAAAACCAGAAACTACACGGTGAGATCCTGCTTTCTTTCCATTCAGATAGCATCTGCCCAGTAGGCTTCAGTTTGTGGCATAACATTGTGGGATATATCTTCTGATTATGGACAATTTTTTCTTTATGGAACTGGGGGGATGGGGAGTATAGTCAATTAGACATTGTGTTTTACTACAAGGTATATGTAAGCACTCTTTCACTGTCACTAGGTGCAAACAAAAGGACATGATACTATGTGAACTGTGAGGCAGGACTTGACGACCACAGCTGCAATTTATTTTATTTCCTTTCAATTTGTGACAGCATTCATCACTTCCTTATGTAAGTCTGTCACGTTTTAGTTTCAGAAAAACCACACTGCCGTCTTACACATCTTTCTTGGTCTTCCCTTTCAGTTTGCTTTAGGAAAGATTAACAAACCCATGGTCTTTAAACATGAGTGTCCCCATTTCCCATACTTGAACTTCCTCTTCATGCAATAACATTTCAGCAGTGTTGATCTATCTAATCCATGGGTTCAATTACTGTGCATATAGCTGTTTCACTCCTAAGAGGTAAGCAAGATTATCTGAACAAGCTATCAGTTTTTCCCACTTTGATGTCCCATAAGCCTCTCAAACTAAATTAATGTAACCAGACTGTTTCCCCAAATCCGCTTCTGCAATCCCTCATATATATATGGGTACTATCAATTGCCCAAGGTGGAAACATTCTTAAGATAATTCTCTTCCTTCCTCTCCCCCAAATCGATTGAGTGGCCAAGCATTGTCTATTCTTTTTTTAAAATTCCTTAGAGACCTCCCTCCTTTTTAATTTTACTTAATACCACCTCACTATTTTAGTTCAGGATTACATTATTTTGATTTTGAGTTGTAACTAAAATGATCTTGCTGTTTGTTTCTCCTATCATACAAATCATTCTTCACACTGTCACTAATTTAGTCTTTTTAAAACAAGAGCTTAATAGTGTCTTTATGATACTTAAAATTATATCATTTTTCAATCTATCCTCCAAGATAAAAGCCAATGTCCTCTCTATGGTATACGGCCTTATACCAGTGACTCCTTCTCAATCTTTCCAGGATTATTAGTTTGGATAGTGCTAGTTGCTATAACAAATTTTCCAACAGAACTTATTTATCCCTTATATGACTATCAAGGTGAGAGTTTCTGGCTAATGGACAACTTCTATTCATGTGGAATTTCAGGGTGGAGGGATTCTTTGTTTTGCAGTTCAGCCACCCCTTAAGAGCTCATCATCTTCTGCATCACACCAACGGATGGAAAATAGCAGTGAAGGCTCACCTATTAAAAAAATTCTTGTTTAGAACTTAAAGCCTTGTTTCTTCTCACATTCTAATTGGCTAGAATTCAGTCATGTGGCCACACCTCTATGCAAGGAAATACAGTCCCAGGCTAGACAGCCACTTCTCAGCAACAATTCTATTCCATGAAAGAGAGAACAATAATTTTGATCCACAGTTAATTGTCTCTTCCTCAAGATCCAGAGTCTTTGTAAATTCCATACCTTGCTCCATCTTGCACTATAGTCATACCTGACTGCTTGTATTCTTAAAATACCCCATGGCCTTCCTTTGCTTATGTTGCTGTCTTTTGCTTGTGAATATCTTCTACTCTTCTTTCAAAACTTAGCTGAGAAGACTTTTCCTTCACAAGATCAGCACAGAAATGTTATTTTTTCATTAATACCCTCCTTATGTATTCTATATTTTTCTCTTGCAATAAGGTCATTGGAAAATCTTGATAGGTTCAATTGTAATGTCTATACATTATTATTCTAAAATGTCCATTTTCTCTTTCTCAGCGGGACCTGAAAAACATGAGTATTGAAAATCTGGCTTACTAAAAATGATGGTTATTACAAACTTCTGAAAGTGTTTTTGTTACAGCACTAGGATTTAAGATTTTATAAATACTTGTGATCATATATCTGGCTGCAGTTTGTTAAAGAGGGCCTTTTATTTTGGCCTTATTCTTTAGTGAAAATCTTCAGAAGATGATGTAAATATTTCTTAATTAATCACAAACATATTTCCTTGTATTTCTGGGCAGATATGAGACAGCATCCTCCAGCTTCCTTTTCCATGAAGTGTGGCTGCTATCCAACTGACTTCAGACCAATACAATGGAACCAGAAGTAATATGTGTCAATTTCATGTGTGGTTCATAAAAATCTCCCATATACAACCCTTTTCTCCCATCTTCTGACTACAGACTCAATGTCAAAGCCCAGAGCCACCTGGGAAGCCATATATTAAAGATGCCAGAGTTTTCATTAACCTGGATTCCTAAATGACGCTGTGAAGCACAGTCCTCCACTTACAAAGAGGAACATTTCTACGTAATTGTTTTATAGCCTAATTTTAAAATTTTATTTTTAAATAAATTAAAGTCTTGGGGTTGATGGTAATGTCCCCAGCATTACCCAATATAATATGGCCCAATGTTGATTAACAAAAAATTGGGAGGCTGAGACGGGTGGATCACGAGGTCAGGAGATCAAGACCATCCTGGCCAACGTGGTGAAACCCCATCTCTACTAAAAACACAAAAATTAGCTGGGCATGGTGGCGTGTGCCTGGAATCCCAGCTACTCAGGAGGCTGAGGCAGGAGAATCAGTTGAACCTGGGAGGTGGAGGTTGCTGTGAGCCGAGATAGCACCACTGCATTCCAGCCTGGTGACGGAGCAAGACTCTGCAAGAAAAAAAAAAAAGGAAGATTTTGTGTAATTTGGGTGACATTCAGGCACCCAGTTGTCAGGACCAGTGATTCAAAGTGAAATTTTCCTTCTGCTGCTGTTTCCCATAAAGCTCTGTTATATCAATTCTTCCTTGGAGCTGTGGAAGTCTTGGAGGTATTGATTCTAAGCCAGAAAGAGAGTTAAGAGCACTAAAGATTTCAGAAGGTATACGATTAAAACCCTCAGTAGTACAGTGATTTTGACTACAAATAAACTTTGATAGCTCAAACAAAAAGCCATAATCACAAAGAACTACAACCATAGAATAAAATTAAAAAGAAACCCCACCATGCAGAAGAGAACAGCAATAAAGAAGCTTGCTTGAATATGAAATCAGGTCAAGAGCAAAGAGAAATATCTATAGAGTTTATAACCACAAGCCAGCTTTCATGTAATGAGTCATCTGAAGTATGTGAGTCCTCCATGAGTGTAGTGAGTTATCAGTGCATCACGTGTCCTTAGAAAGATATGTAGAACATCTTGGATCCACCATCCTTAAGACTTGTTCTCTCATATTCTGTCATCTGAAGATAACTGTCATAATTCCACATATCACTGCCTTATACAAGAGAGAAAGAGGCACATATATACTTGTATGTGTATCTATGTGTGTATGCATGCATACACACACACACACAAATGTAAGCAGTAAACCCTTTCCTAGAAGCCCTCAAGAAGATTTTCCCTTAGCTAAATATAAATTATATGCCGTCAATTATACAAGTTACAGTCAAAGGAGAATAGAATCACTATGACTGTCTACTACTCAAAATTCATCCTTTGTGCTATGACCCTCCTTTTATGATGCATTGTTCCACAATACCTGAAAAAAATAGAGTTCTTTCAGCAAATGCTTCTTAAAATGTGGTCTGTTGAAAAGAATCATCAGCATCATATGGAAAATTGTTAGAAAAGCAAATTCTCAAAGCACAACCTGTGCTCACTGAATCAGAAACTCTAAAGATGGGACTCTGCAAATTTAGTTCTAATTAGATTTCCAAGTGCTACTTATGCATGCTAAAATATGAGAACCACTATTTTACTATGTCAAAGCAAATAGTGAGCTTTATTTAGGCAAACAATAACTTATATGGTACCTGGATGTTTTCTAATTAAACATGGTACCTTTCTTCAGAGACTATAATAAAATGAAAATGAAAACAGTTAAAACAAAATAAAGAACCCAAAAGCTGTAAATGCCGCAAAGACTATGAAAAGATGAGAATTTACTATAATGAGTGAGATTGCAAAAATTGGAGAAAATGGAAGGAAGAGGCAAAAGTGGAAACTGATTTTGCAAGAAAATCACAACCTAAAGTGTGTAAAAAGGAACATAAGATTCAGGAGATCCACCTTAACGCCACAGAAATCCAAAGAGGTTGAGGACTTAGTGATGTCAAATAAAAAAAAAACAAATTTATGAATTAGAAAGTAAATCGAGGATGCTTGAAGGTCTATTCACAAGCCAGTTCACCCAGCCTAACTTACTACCTCCACGAAGAGAATGTGGTACCACCCTAAGCAAAGGATAGGAGAATTCCTCTGTGTAAAATTGACAGAAAAGTTTTGGGTCAAAAATACACTATTCATCAGGGAAGGAGAGGTTGAAAAATATAGAAAATGAAAGCTACTGGAATTCTACAGCCTCCTGCCCTTCTGCAGCAGAAGTTCATCAGTAAACCCAAAGCCAATGCTTACCCTGTGGCAGGCACCACCATAAACCTTCTATGTATTTTAACTTCCTGGAGCTTCAAAAAATGCTATGAGGTAGATACTATTACTGCCCTCATTGATAGATTTCGTAAAGAGGCATGGAGGCTGTCAGGTAACTTTTATGAGGTCACAGGGATGGTAAATTGAAGAGAAAGAGATCAAACCTAGGTGGTTCAGTTTTCCTTCTACCGTTTTCCATCATGTTTTCTCAATTTCTTTTCCACCTTTCTGTTCTCTCCTCTCACTTCTCTTAGTAAATCTTCAAACGTGGGTTTAAGATAATGGGAATAAAACTAGGGAGTGAAAAGGACAAGATTTCACTTCTTTTCTGCATTTGCAGCTTTATTGTTTGAAAAATCACATTACTTTTACAAGTAACAAATTTTAAAGGAAAATAATTATTACTTCAGTTCAATAAATATTTATTTATTACATGTCTCTGTGCCAGCTGCAGGGCTGGAAAATTAAACATCCTAAGCAAATCTGGTTGGTTTGATTTCCAAAACATATTTAAAATATCATTTGATATAGTCCCGGTTATTTATTTTTGTTTTTGTAGCCTGAGCTTTTGGTGTGATAGTCAAGAAATCTTTTCCAAGGTAAATGTCAAGGAGCTTTTCTCTTATATTTTCTTCCAGGATTTTAATGGTTTGAGGTCTTACATGTAGGTCTTTTATCCGTTTTGTTTTTGATTTGTTTGTGTGGTGTAAGAAAACAGTCCAATTTCATTGTTTTTTATGTGAAAATCCAGTCTTCCCAGCACCATTTATTCAAGAGACTATCCTTTCCTCATCGTGTTCTCTTGGGGCCCTTGTGAAAAATTAGTTGACCATGTATGTTTGGATTTATTTCTGAGCTATTTTGTTCCATTGGTCTACATGTCTGTTTTAATGTTAGTGCCATTCTGTTTTATATAAATTTGTAATATAATTTTTAATTAGGAAGTGTTATTTCTCCGACTTCAATTTTTTTTCTCAGAATTGCTTTGGCTATTTGAGGTCTTTTGTGGTTTCATACAAATCTGCATTGAATCTATATATTACTTTGGGTAGCGTGAAAATTTTAACAATATTATTTCTACATCAAACCAAAAATTTCTGCATGGCAAAGGAAACAATCAACAAAATGAAATGGCAACCTATAGTTTGGAAAAAAGTATATCTGCATACCATGTTATCAGAGAAGGGTTTAGTTTCTAAGATTTATAAAGAACTTATACAACTCAATAGCAAGAAAACATAGCCCAATTTAAAAATGGGAAATGGACTTGAATAGACACTTCTTCAAAATGACATAAAATAGCCAACAGGTATATGAAAATGTGCCCAACATCACTATTCATCAGAAAAATGCAAATCAAAATCACTATGAGATACTATGTCATACCTATTAGGATTGTTATTATCAAAAAGACAAGAGATAACAAGTGTCGGCAAGGGTGTAGAGAAAAGAGAATCCTTGTACACTGTTGGTGGGAATGTAGGCTGGTACAGCCATTATGGAAAACAGTATGGAGGTTCCTACAGAAATTAAAAATAGAACTACCATATGACCCAGAAATCCTTCTTCTGGGTATATACCAAAAGAAAATGAAATCACCATCTCCTGAAGATAGCTGCACTCCCATGTTCATTGCAGCATTATACAGAATAGTCAAGATAATAGAAATAATCTAGGTGTCCATCAATGGACAAATGTATGAAGAAAGATACATATATTCCATTGTGTGTATATACACACACACAGAAACACACAATGGAATATTACTCAGCCTTATAAAAGAAGGAAATTCTGCCAGGTGCTATCACATGGATGGACCTGGAAGGCATTATGCTAAATGAAATAAACCAGACACAGAAAGAAAAATTTTGTACATTCTCATTTATATGAAATTAAGAAAAGGTCAAATATATACAGCGGTGGTTTATAGCAGGGGTCCCCAAGCCCCAGGCCACAGACCTGCACATGTGAGGGATCTAGGTGCATATTCCTTATGAGAATCTAATGCCTGGTTATCTTAGGTAGAGCTCAGACAGTGATGCTAGTACTGGGCAGCAGCTGCAAATACAGATTAACATTAGCAGAGAGTTTTGACTGCACAGAGACCATAATAAATACATTGATTGCAGACTCATATCAAAACCCTATCAGTGAGGGGCAGGTGACAAGTGACAATTAAGCCGTGTCTGGAGGCAGGCTTTATAGTGGAAAATTGATGTACTTCAATTGTACAGCTGCATCTGGTGGCAGGCTTTCAGTCAGAATCCAACACTTATTTTAGTCCGTGCATGGCCCACCCATTATTTTACCACTTCCATCCACACCTCTTTCCCACACTGTGCACTTGTCTTAGTCACAGTTTTGCTAAGCCCACAAGCTAAGCGTAGCCAAAATGAGTGAAAAACAAACATTACTGGACAGCTTCTTTGAAAATGGGGAAAAACCCAATGATGAGACAACAGAAGACTCTAAGACTGCTAACAAAAAGAAAGCCACATTTAAAGGAAAATGCCAAGAGTCCTACTTAAATTACAGGTTCACTGCAACAGGTGGTTCACATTCTCCAACCCTGCTTTGCATAACATGTGATGACCGACTATCCAATGAAGCCTCAAAACCTGCAAAACTGCTTTGCCACATGGAGACCAAGCACCCCGCGTTAAAAGACAAGGCTTTGAAGTTTTTGTTTTGTTTAAAAAAAAAAAAACAGAAACCATGAAAACATGAACACAAAGAACACATAGAAGCAATTACTGAAGGCCACCATGTCATCAAATATGTCTGCACTGACAGCATCATTATATATTACAATGTAACAATAATAGAAATAAAGTGTGGAATACATATAATATGCTTGAATCATCCTGAAACCGTCTGCCACCCGACCCTGGTCCATGGAAAAATCCTCTTCCGTGAAACTGGTCCCTGGTGCCAAAAAGGTTGGGGACCACCGGTTTATCCAGGGTCATCCAGGTTGGAGTAGGGTCAGGAGATATGGGGAAATTTAGGTCAAAGAATACAAAGTTACAAACATGTAGGATGAACAAATGGGAAGACCTAATGTACAACATGAGGGCTATAGTTAATGATAGTGGTATTCAGGATTTATGCTAAACGAGTAAATTAGAGCTGCTCTTGCCCCAAGGGGAGAAATGTGTAATTATAGGAGTTGATGGATATGTCGTACACATAACTTAAATACAGACAATAAAAACTATTTTAGTTTAAAAAGGAACAATATTTATTTAAAAATAAGGTGAGCTCTTGAAAACATTCAAATAATTGCTTAAAAATAAAAAATAATAATATCACAATTTAATAGAAGGAAAGAAAGAGCAAGACAGCAAGAAAGAAAAGACACCATAAAGAAAACCAATGTTGACCCTCCTCATTTGTAGTCTAAGCTGCCTCTGCTCCCTCGCCTTGAAAAGTCACGGGCTTGCGAGGGATGGAGGTCAAAGTCAGAGTAAAGAAAGTTCCCGAGGGAGGTCCCTCCCCACCTGATGACTTTCCAGTTCCTGTTAGTGACGGAGTCCCAGTTCCTCTCCTTGACCACCGGACGAAAGTCTCTGGAGTCTCTCCAATGAGCAAGAAAGCAAGTCGAGGGTAGGGGAGGGGCCTCACACCTGGTGGTGGGTGCAGTCCCTCCTCCAGTTTCTTCATCCTGCAGTAGTCCCGCGGGTCCCCGGGCGCCAGCGCGGGAACCAGGAAAAGGAAACCGTGTTGTGTACGTAAGATCCAGGAAACGAAACCAGGAGCCGCGGGTGTTGGCGCAAGGGTTACTCGCAAACCCTGCTCCGGCTGACTTCGGAGAAGGTTGCGCAGCAGCTGTGCCTGGTAGTCTAGAGGCGCAGGAGAGGAAGCCACCGCCTGGCCCCGGCTCTCTGGAAACAGCGGCAGCCACAGGTGCGCGAGCGGCTTTTTCTGCCGCCTCCCGGGGGCTCGGGCGCGGGAACTGCGCGGAGCCTGCGCTGGGGCCAGGGCCGGGGTCAGGTGTGGAGGCCAACTTACGGGGAACGGGCGCGAGGGCCAGCCGGTTGTTTGCTGCTCTCGGGGTGTAGGATGTGGGGTGAAGGCTGGGGCCAGAAATGCAAGAGGCCTCTGAAAGGGACCCTGTAAGTGGAGCAGATGCACGGCAAGGGGCCCCAGGCGGCCCAGCGGCACCTGGACTCACCCAGAACCATTTGAATGACAAAGGGTGTCCTGCCTGAAAACGCCTCGCGGGGCTCGGCTTCCCCTTAGCCACGCTGCTTTACAGGCAGAGGAGCGGCCCTGAATCCTGGGCAGAGACTGGGCTCGGGAGCATGTGCCAGCATAGTGGGGCTGTTAGAAGGGACGGTTAATACAGCCTGCAAGCTGTCATTTATCAGTAAGTATTCACTGAAGTCCGCCTGGAGCCCCCATCTATGCTAAACCTTCTACAATACAAGCTTAGAAAAGATAGCGGCGGTATCTGGCACGGTTCCTATGACCATTAGCTCCAGTCAGGCTCCCCGACTTTAAATTCGGCCCCTACTGCTTCACATCTGTGGACTGTCAGCCACTTTCTTAATATATGTTCTTTCCATTGCCTCATCTCTGAAATTGTGTAACTATTAAAAGAGCCACAAAGTATTATATGTGTTAATGTAAAGTTCTTAGAGCAGTGCCTGGCACCACAGAAAGTACTCAGTGAAAGTTAGCTTTTATTATTTTAAATATTTGACAAAGTTCCTGCTTCTCCAAGCTGACTCTCTGGTTCCCATGTGGTTTCATTCATGCACTGTTATTCCTGGAAGTCTTGGCATGGCCACTTCCCAGTTCCAGAAATAGGCAGTCTTTGTTTTTTCTGGCTTATCACATTGAGATACATGGTTACTACAAGTGACACTTAAAAGTGTCAGGAAGTTTGGGGCCTCCTTTCTTGAACTTTTCCTAGGAGCAAACCTTTCCCTTAATGCCACCCTGTTTACAACAATAGTAGGGCTTTGAACAACGAGAAAATGCAGGGAAATGAAAAAGACATATAAAGGGAAATGAGTGGATTTCTGCAGTTGGATACCAAAGTGGCATGTAAAGTAGCTGGTTTGTAGATCAAACTGCCTTTAGATCTGTAAAGGAGCTTAGAGTACGGGTGGAGAGACATCAAATGTGTGTGAGCAGACGCTTATGTACTTCTCCATCTTCATCTCTAAGAATGTCTCCCTCTTCTGCTCTGTAACCTCACTGGTCTTCCTTTCCTTGAATGAGGCAAGTTCCTCCAGCTCAGAAATTCTATCTATGAAGTTCCCTCTCTCTATAATGCCCTCCAACACCCCACCCACCATACCTCCGTACACTAGTTGATTTGAGAGTTCCTTCAGCTCCCTGTCTGACTTTTCTTTCTTTCTTTCTTTTTTTTTCAGACTCTGGGCTGGAGTGCAGTGGCAGGATCTCAGCTCACTGAAAGCTCCGCCTCCCAGGTTTATGCCATTCTCCTGCCTCAGCCTCCCGTGTAGCTGGGACTACAGGCTCCCGCCACCTCGCCCAGCTAGTTTTTTGTATTTTTTAGTAGAGACAGAGTTTCACCGTGTTAGCCAGGATGGTCTCGATCCCATAACCCTTTCTTGTAGCAACATTAATTTTATTTATAGCACTTAGAGTGTTTCTAATAATCTATTTCATTCTTAATTGTCTGTCTCCCTAGTGTCTAGGTATTGTGCACTAGTGCCTGGTATAGTGCTTTGCATGCTCTATGCCTTTAATTCATTCCTTAAAAACCACACCAGCTTTATATTTAGTGAATATTTATATAGGAAGTATTTCTATATGTATATGTGTGTATCTGTGTATATACACACTCTATAGCACTACCCTGAATAGTGCTAAATTAAAAAGCCAAAACACTTTAGTTAATCAGAACAGTTGCACTCTTCAGTTTTCCATATGTTCTTTTAATAAGTCATTAGAAAAAAATGATGTCTCCATATGTTGTCTGCTGCTGTAACAGAATACCTGAGACTTGGTAATTTATAAAGGACAGAAATTTATTTCTTACAGTTCTGGAGGCTAGGAAGTCCAACATAATCATGTGTTGCTTAAGGACAGGAATACATTCTGAGAAATGCATCATGAGGCAATTTGGTGGCTGTGAGAACATCATAGAATTTACTTACACAATCCTGGATGGTATAGCCAGCCTTCTATTTAGGCTGGGGTGGTGGGGTGGGGGGTGTTGAGGAGAGTCAGACTGAGAGCTGAAGGAAGTCTCAAAACAATTAGTCTATAGACGTGTGTGTGTGTGTGTGTGTGTGTGTGTGTGTGTGTGTGTGTGTGTGTAGTGGTGGAGGGCATTATAGACAGAGGGAACTTCACAGGTAGAAGTCCTGGGTTGGGGGAAACTTGGCTCATTCAAGCAAAGGAATGACCAGTGAGCCTACTAGACCTAGACTGTGTGGAATAAGGTATTGCTCCTAGGCTAGAAACCTATATAGCATGTTACTGTGCTGAATACTGTAGGCAAGTATAATACAATGTCAAGTATTTATGTATCTCAACATAGAAAGGGTACAGTAAAAATAATCTTACGGGACCATCATCATATATGTGATCTGTTGTTGTGGTGCATGACTGTATGTAGGCACCAGCATCTAGTGAGGGTCTTCTTACTGCATCATCGCATGGTGGAAAGTGAAAGGGCAAGACAGCAAGAGAGAGTGGAACTTAACAACTACTCTGGCAATAATTAACCCCGTCCCAAGATAACAACATTAATCTATTCATGAAGGTAGAGTGCTTATGAACTAATCATCTTTTATTAGGCCCCACCTCCCAACACAGTTGCATTGGAAATTAAGTTTCCAACACATGAACTTAGCACCTGGCCTAGTTAAAGCTAAGTGGTACAGGAGTAAATTGAAATTCAAGCCTTTTCTGTCTTATATAAGAAAGATACCTTAAAAGAGTCTTTTAACAAATTTCACTGAAAGGTGTCAGTCTTCCTTTTTTCAGTGAATTAGAGACATCGGTGCAAAGAATATGAATTATTGATCATCTTAATTCAGCTAGTTAGTGAGCTGTATCACATTTATTAAAGTCACTTTTATTTCTATGGGTTTAGTTTCACCATTTATTAGGAGGAAAGGAAACAACTCAAATTTGTGAGGGAGCTCTGGGTTGTCAGGAAAGGCTTTTCAGAGTAGTAAAGCAATCAAATGAGAATAACTGATTCAATATCTGTTTCCTTTGTCTCTTTTTTTTTAATTTTTAGTTTTGTAGATCACTACCATCTCACTTGGTCCTAGTTGATGTATCATCTACATTTTTATTCAAGGTTTACTATAAAATGCTATAAAAGGCTATCCTAAACTGGTTTTAAGCATATTTATTTTGTTTGCTAAGCATAAAATACGCAAGAGGATTTTTATGGAATGACTCCTTGTTACAAGGTACTTTACATTTATAATCAGCCTCAGTCACCTCAGTTTCATTCCATAGCTTACAGGTATGATGTGCTGTATACTCAAAAGCCTCACCACCTGCCTGCCCCACCCATTTGCTTAAATGTATCAGTTTTTTCTAAGCTTAACGTTTACCAAAACCCGAGTTCAAAAGATGAATATTTTTCCTTCTTAGATGTTAACTAAACATTTTTAAATGTACAAAGTTTGCATACAAACATAACCCAAATGACATGAAAGTTATTTGATTCATGACTTACCTGTGTAATCTCCTGGCCTACTTGAAATTCCTCCCTTCCCTCTAGCCTAGTATCTGTATTCTCAGTTATTGGGAGGAAGTTAGGGACCTAGAATTCTTGTGATTGTTTTCAGGGCAGTAGCATTTTGCTAAAATAATTCAAAACATATATCCCTATCTTGGGACTTGAAGAGAATGTGAAATGCTTTATCCTCTGTTTTGAGGGAATGAGGGAAGGAGGTTGTTCTTAGCCAATTAACACGTAAATTTAAATAAATAATCCAAATCTGGTGTGGGTAAACAAATTTTAGTTTTAGGAACTGTCAAAATTAAGTATGCTTCCCCTTTGGGTTCCAGATTTTACGTTAATACTTTTGAAAGCAGTAAGAAAAATTTCAGGACCTCAAGAGATGGGTCAAAAGAGTTTCATTGTAATATGAATTGTGAAGCCAGAACTGGAAATCCCCTGTGCTGTTTCTTCCTCTTCATGGTAGTAGAGGTTACAGTTGTCAAATAGTCCAGAGAAACAATGAGAACTTAGGATTTCTGATAGAAAAATTTTAAGAGGTGTACTTGTATGCAAATAATGTATGATGCCTCAGTTTCCTCCAAAGTCTTAGTTAACAGAGTTAGAAAAAAATCAGATTGTATTTGAAGTTCTGTGTTCATCCTGGAGTAATTATTATTCCAATGGTACAATATACAATATAACTTTAATGCATTTTTTGGTATAGCATAAAGATTTTCTCTTTCTCTGACGTATTTCTGAAAATAAAAACAAAATAAGTGGGGTAGAAGGCATTATTTATGAATTATCATGCTAAATTAATTAACTCATTAATTAATTTATTCAGGGCACACCCAGTTATTCCCCAAACTGAGTGACATGTATCTTGTAATAGACTCATTAACCTTGAGAAAACCCAAAGGATCATTATAACAGCAAATAAGAATGTAGGCATCCACATAGTGGATGACTTTAATGACCTGGCACACAGTGTTTTATCTACTTGGCACATGTACAGGTACAAGGAACACTTAACATTTTGCACCAGAGCTTATTACATACCTTTTTTTAATGCTCTAGGTATTACATAAATGCTAAAATTCTAAAACCTGTAGTAAAGCAAAGACCCAGATTTTATACTGCAGTAGTTTTGCCAGTAGGTCTCATCCTCACTAACTTATATTTTAAGATGAAGAACAATGTAACCAAGTGGGAAGAAAAAGAGCCAATATGAAGAAATTGTCATTGTTTTGAAATCTTCTTTTCCTTTCCTGTATTTCTGTGCAAGAAGAGAATCATCTCTGACCTTGTGAAAGGCAAATACCATGTATATTCAAGGTTGGTACTCATTTGGCAAGGACTTGAAATTCCCTGCTTAAGATCCTCCACCTATTTTTAACAGCTGGGCTCCCCAACCCCTGGATCACCAACCAGTACCAGTCCATGGCCTGTTAGGAATTGGGCTTGCACAACAGGAGGTGAGCAGCTGGTGAGTGAGCAAAGTTTCATCTGTATTGACAGCTGCTCCACATCGCTTGCATACATTACCGCCTGAGCTCCACCTCCTGTCAGATCCGCAGCAGCATTAGATTGTCATAGGAGCAAGAACCATATCGTGAACTGCGTGTGTGAGGGATCTAGGTTACGTGCTCCTTATGATAATCTAATGCCTGATGATTGGTCACTGTCTGCCATCACCCCCACATGGGACTGTCTAGTTGCAGGAAAACAACCCCAAGGCTCCTGCTGATTCTACCTTATAATGAAGTGTATAATTATTTTGTTATATATTACAATATAATAATAATAGAAATGAAGTGCACAATAAATGTAATGTGCTTGAATCATCCCCAAACCATCTCCAACTCCATCGGTCCATGTCTTCCACAAAACTGGTCCCTGGTGCCAAAAAAGGTTGGGGACCACTGTTTACCAGAATACATAGCGTGGGTTTATAAATTCCCTGTCTTTGCAGCACATCATTTATTTCTGGCTTGCATGGGACTTGAAAGCCTAAAACAACTAAATGCTAAGAAAAATTATTTTTAAAATTATGACAACATTTTTTTATTTCAGATATATAGATCTGCAGTCCAGAACTATGAATTTTTTTCAGTTGAGTAGTCTGTTTGCCAATAAATAAATAAATAGATAGATAGATAAATAAATAAATAAAAACTTGCCTATGTTTCTTCTCGTACATTTTATTTAGGATTTGCCCTTAGACATTATTTAGTGCTTTTCTGACATTGTAGGGAAAGTGAGAATAACTGAAACACTAGTTTCTTAAAATTTCTGTTAAAATTGGTTAAAGGCCATAGAATTTTTTTTTTTTTTTTTTTTTTTTTTTTTTTTT
>NW_016809436.1:208773-246043 GCF_001698545.2 Rhinopithecus bieti
TTTTTTTTTTTTTTTTTAAGCTAAGCATGTTATCAAGAGAGGTATCCTATAAGAAGTAAGGGGCAGGTAAAGATTTTAGAGATGTGTAGTCCAGTATGTTAATTAGAGGGTACTACCTATTTCTAATCCGGAATTATTCATCTTTTCTGATATATCTGTTAAAGTACTCTTAGCATATTTTAAGAAAATTGGCATTTTAAAGTATAGTCTTTGATGGTGGAAATGTGAGGTTGACAAAAATCATATCCTCTTATATGTATGAATTTAGTCTTCTTTATACAGTTCTTCCTATGATGGAATCTAAAACACAAATGTCTTCAGAACTTTTAGTCTACTTTGGTTACATGTGTTTATTAGCTTATTGTTCACCTTATAGATTAATGGCAAAAAAAGTATAAATTTTAATATTTCTACCTTTCTGGCTTGATGAGGCCTACAGCATTAATTTCTGACTGGTTAATGCAAACTGGGATTCCTGTTGTCCTAAGAAAATCTGGGAAGTTAAATCAGTAACACAAACACATCTTTTGATTTATTTCAGGACCACATAAACCCATTTTGAATTATTCAACCATTGCTGAACATCTTGAGTATGTGTAATTAAGAGGTGACTATAATTGGAATGTTCTTAAGACTTTAAGTTGATTATAAAATTTTGTGCTTAATGTTGGCAATAATAAAAGCAAAACAAAAACTTTTATTTTAAAACACAGTCTTGCTCTGTCACCCGGGCTGGAATGCAGTGAAGTCATCATACTTCATTATAGCCTGAATATCCCAGGCTCAAGCAGTCCTCCCACCTCAACCTCCTGAGTAGTTGGGACTACAGGCACATGCCACCATGCTTGGCTAATTTTTTCTTAGTAGAGACAATGTCTCTTCATGTTGCCCAGGCTGGTCTTAAACTTCTGGACTCAAGTGATCCTCCTGCCTCAGTTTCCCAAAATACTGGCATTATAGGCAAGAGCCACCACACCTGGCCAAAAAGTAATTCTGAAACAGCAAGGAGGAAGGTGATTTCTTCTAGGGAATTCTAGATTTTAGTTGAGCACGTAAAGGGATCGGTTGACTTACTAACCACTTAGGATTGCACAGTAAGAGAATTTAAAGGGTAGCCAGCACAGGAGTGGGCCTGGGAAGAGGAAGGGCAGTATGTGTTAATGTGCATGGGTCCAAGATAAAAATGTTGAGTAACAGTTTTGCCGAATGCATTGTTGCTAAAAGGGATGAAGGGCATCAGGATCTATAGGAGATGGAGAAAGTAATGACTGAATAGTACTGGGAAAAACTAGGATCGGATCAAGGCACTGGAAGGCAGAAATGCTGAGTAGAATGTTTGCTGCTATTTATGTTTCTGTATAAATACCGAGTACAACGTTTCACTTGGGTGGTCAAGGTGCTATGGCTGTGACGACTCCTGAGAGTGGGTTTTCTAGTAAAAAAAAAAATCTCCGAATGCACAGAGTAGTCTCAGGCCTTCTCAAATTTGCAAAGAACAGGTCCACAGGACCTAAATTGCAGTAGTGTAACCTGATAATTAACATTTTTTGCTTTCCTGCTAGAACATTCCTGGGGCCCAAGTCCAGAGACTGGGAACTGAACCACGCATTTCCTTTAGATTGTGCAAGTTGTGAAGGTTGATGTTATTAGCTTGGTTACTATTTGGAGTCTTAGCTCATAGTGTGTTTTTATGGCTTTCTGCCTCACTGGACCCTCTTCCCAAAAGGCTTTAGAATGTGTTCACCATCATGAGCTGACCAACAATTTCTAAATTCCTGCTCAGAAACACAGCAAGGGGAATGCAGTCAAGCACAAAGGGATTAAATGACCAGGTAAGGCTGGGCTGGATGAATAAAGAGGAATGTCCTATGAGTGTGACTCTGTAGTTTTGGAGTATCCTGTTTCAACTGTTACATTTGACTTGTGGCCTTGTAGACAGTGTATTAATATCAGATCTTCTTTTTCAGAACTGTTTTAATCATGGACAAACAAAGTAAGTTATTTTAAATGTTTACTTTCCTCCCTGTAATGTTAATCTGTTGGTAACTTGTTATTTGTCATAATGTTTTATTCAGTGTCTGAAAGTATATAATTTGCTTTCTGTTGTTTATGCTCCAGAATACAATGTCTAGTTCAGTATTTTGACTATAGAGAAGATGTACAAAAATACCACTACCACTAGGTTCTTCATTAAAAATAAGAAAACCTTTTGTAAAGCTAAGGAATGCTAGTTTTATTGGGAAATATGTTCTGTAGCATATATTCAAACCAGAACAATATTCTTTTTTCTCTATGTATTTTATATTTATAAAGATTATTCAGTCATACTAATCAACAGATAATAAGATTTCAGTTCATTGTAATAAACTCCTCAGATACACACCTCAACGTATATTTCATCACAGACACATGTTTGTATGTTTAAATAAATACCAGTCATTATGTTCTGGCTTTTTTTCTCTCAAGAAAATTCTAAGTAAGATGGATATTTATCAAGCAAGTGATAAAAACTTTGTCTTATTAAGATATTAAGGTTCTGAAGAGGGACACCACTACAGAGGGAAAATTATGTTCAAAATTCCCACTACATAGGGAAAATTAAATTCAAAATTAAATCCTGTTTTCTGAAATGCTTTTCTTTATTCTCTCTTTCATCTTTGTTGAGGTAACAAAAAATATTTATCTGTTGCTACAGTGTCAGCCTTATTAGATATATGAAATAATCTCCAGGACTAGACTCCTCGCTTTTCCCATGTGAAGTTTTATGGTTTTCTTTTTACTTACAAAACTCAAAGCTTTTTAAATGTAAATTTATATAGAATGACACTGTTTTATTTGCCACAAGCTTTAAGTTGATTGCACTGAATTTACAACAATGTATCTGGTCATGGTCATAGTCAACTTTTAACTTTTCAGTTTTGTATGTATATAATTGTATGTATGTATGAATGCATTTGCCTAAATAGAAATAAAATGTGTATATGTGTGTGAATAAATGTGTATATATGTATATATACATACATGTAGACATAAAAATAAAATATCTTTAAGACAATGCGATAGACTTGTACTATTTATAAGCCATTTTAAGTTACATTTCAAAAATGCAGAAATCAAACCATAATTAGCATACTCTTTGTTCTACTTGAACACCTGCCCATTCACTCATTCTCCTTGTATGAATTTCCCCTGGAATGCCTGAAATCAGAATCATTGCTTTGGTACCAAAAGCCCAGAGATTGTGAGCTCATGATTTCTTGAGTCTGTCTGCTCCTGGATATGTGTATGTGTGTGTGTGTTCTATGTTCTAGTATTCAAACAATGTTGCTTATTAAGAGGTATCACAATGTGACATACCTGTAAAGGCTAGATCTTTACTTCAGACTTGCAGAATATTTTCTTGAAATCTATTCTGAGTCTGATGCTGTTGTTTCCAACTTAAGTTTGGAGTAGGGGCTGCAGGCAGGGCCTTATTAGCTAGAGAACTAGGGAGTTAGGTCAGTCACTTGATGCTGAGAAATAGAAGAGAATGGATGGGAAAGAATGATGGGAAGTTTCAGAGATTTGTAATGATTCAGAAATCAAAGGGTATGTTGCAGCGTTTGTCCAGGGAAAAGCCCTTATTTGTTTTTTGTTGTTGTTTTGTGTTTGTTTGTTTATTTATTTGAGACGGAGTCTCCCTCTGTCGCCCAGGCTGGAGTGCAGTGGCACGATCTTGGCTCACTGCAACCTCCACCTCCCGGGTTTAAGTGATTCTTCTGCCTCAGCCTCCTGAGTTGCTGGGACTACATGCATGCGCCACCATGCCTGGCTAATGTTTGCATTTTTAGTAGAAATGGGGTTTCATTATGTTGGCCAGGCTAGTTTTGAACGAGTAGGAGAGCGGTTTTTTTGCCTGATTTTACACAATCACCATGGACTGCATTCTGCTGAAGTCATGATGAAGCCATTTATGACGGAGAAAGGCCAGGGCAGGGGGTGAGGAGAACAATCCAATCTTCCTAATAAAACCACATGATTAGCAAGTTGAGTGGTCTTTCAAAGTTCATAATAGAGACACATACAAAAAAATGTTACAGTGAAAGTTTGACCTATACGTTCTTCTATATTGATGCCATGCCTCCATGATTCTAAAAAAAAAAGATTTTGAATTTAGAGTTAGTAATTCATCAGGAAACAGATAAGGAGATAAGTGTAGTGTCTACTACACCTTAAGCTGTATGAAAGCAGAGCCATTGTAGCCACAGAGCCTAATTCAAGGGTGACATAGGACATGCTCAGTAAATATTTAGAGACTGGCTGCAGTAGGTAACTGAATGACTAGATAGACATGAATATTAATATTTAGGTTGAACCATTTGTGCATATGTTAAGGTTACTCAAGCCTTCTTAGCAAGTAACGAAGTTTAATATGCTAGTGTATTGTAATTAAACATTATGACTTTTGTGGGTCAAAACCAGTCATATTTGGGGAATTTCATATGGTTCAACTTTATTGATGTAGTTCCAGAGTAAGCATAAAATATATAAATACTGAAGTATATTCATTATTTTAAATATTTAAAATAATAATTCTTATAGCAGTGATGATAGATATCTTTAAAATCATCCATAATTCTACCATCCTCACATCCTATTAATTTCATTTATCTCTTTCTTCATAGTCTATATGTAATTTTAAAGCTGTCTTTGTTTTATTGTCAACAAAATGTGGAACTGAACATTCATCAGGGATGTTTCAAAAACTGGTAATTCAGCCCCAGTAACTTAGCTGTCTCATTTTATCTAGAGGGAAATTTGTTTGAAACAAATTTGCTAATCGCAAATTAGCTCTGATAATAGGCACAGCTTATGTTAAGTGAAAATTTTACTTTCCCTATTTCAGTACAGCATAAGACCACACAAGTGACAATTATCTAAGTACAATACATTGTTTCTTTCTAATATATATTTTATTTAATCAGACATCTATTTACCTCTCCTTGAATTGCAGACACACAGATGAATGCTTCTCACCCGGAAACAAACTTGCCAGTTGGGTATCCTCCTCAGTATCCACCGACAGCATTCCAAGGTAAAGTAGTTGATTAAAGAAGAAAAATGAAAGTTAATTGATCTCTCTCTCTAGAGAGAGAGAGAGAATTGTGCATTTGTTTTTATTTTAGTCATTCTTTTTTAAAACTGTATTAATGAAATTTTGGCAGCCTAGTTCTTGATTATTTTATTTGGCTATACATTTTCCATAGAAGTAATTTTATTTATAGAGTACAGTAAAGGTATAAAGAAAGCTAGTAAAAACAGCATTAGGTTTAAATTTAGCAAATGAAATACAAGACTGCACATCCCAAAACACAAATGTTAAGTAAAATATTTTATTGATCCTCCATCTGTTCTGAAAATTATGATCATTTAATCACATTTAGGAAATTTATTTCTGATAAATTGAGTCATGTAGTAGCTTGGCATGTGTTCAGTGAGAGTCACATCAAAATGGTAAGACTGCTTAAAACTGGAAGTAATAGAAATTCAGTTACCTGGGAATAATTCTCATTTTAATTTTATAATATATATGAAAGCTTTATTTTTGTATATATACTGATTCAGCCCTGTATTTCTAAGAAAATAATTGAGTCATTTGACTACGTATGTAATTGAGTACATTTTTTCTTTTCAACCAATGCCTGAAAGAATTCAGAGATTTTCATTTAGGCAAATGCAGTTATCCAAACTACTAGAACTTTAAAAATAGCAAAGGCCATGGCATGTCCGGATTTACAAGCAGGCAGGCTACCCAGATCTTGAAAGAGCATCCTGAGGATTTAAGATCAAAGGGAATGTGGGTTGGATAGAAGGATGTACCCACTGTATGCTCTTCCCTGAGTAAACAAATGTGCTTAGGAGCTGAAAGTCACGTTTAATTGCCTAGCAAGAAACCTCCCTGCGGTCCCGGATCTCACCCAGATGTTTGCAACTAAAAGAATATGAGCTAGATAAGCTCAAAGACTCTCAGGTGGTGGCTCATGGCAACCATGTGTGCACTGAAGTATCATCACGCAGAACCACTTCAAAATGGTAGTGCCAAGGCACTATTCCAGAAAAATTAAATCATAGCTTCTGGTGGTGGGACTCAAGGAATAGTAATCTTTTAACACCTGAAGTCATTCTAATGTGAAGCCAGGGTTGAGAACCTCTGCTCTAAATTCTTACAGGATTGCTGTTTGGAAAATCATTAGTAAGTCTATAACAGTCATCCAAGGCACTTAAGAGAATTATTTAATCCACCCTATCACTAAATTAAAAGTGGATATACATAAATAATACAGTTCAGATATAATCAGACTTGAGAGTTTGCTGATATATATATATATATATATCACTCTACAGCTTTATTTTGTTTCTCAAGTCCAGGATTATATATAGCACAAGTCTTAAGATAACAATGATGCTAACAGTAAGGATAATTTAAAATTGAGAGCTTACCATGCTTTAGTCATTGTTTTAAATGTGGAATTAATGTGGATTAACACATTTAATTCTCAGAATACTCTTACGAGGTAAATACTGTTAGTTATCCCCATTGTGTATGTAGGAAAGCTGAGGCATAGGGAGTTTGGATCAGGCTTCAGGTTCTGCCTGCTTTTTTAAAAAAAATTTTTGTATAGGTAAATGTGCTGGTAAACTAGGTTCTGCCTTCTGTACTAATAGTTATGTGGTAGTCTTAAACAAGTTGCAGTACCTCGAAGCCTCAGTGTTCCTATCTATAAATGAGGGTGATATTTTCAATGTAGGTTGCTTTATAGAGTAAATGAGAGTGTATGTAAAACACTGAGCACAATGCTTGCAAATAAGAAATGACAAGTATTTGCTAACATATTTAAAATATTTTAAATCAATTGCTCTTTACATAAATGATACTAATGTTCAAATTTCAGGTAATTCTTTATGCTTAATTCATTCATTTGATGAGTAATCGATCATATTTTCAGAGTCTGGGGAAATTATGATGATGTTAAAAATGTAAGAAATTAAATCACATCTCCACATACCCACTGGTCTGCCTGTGGTCTGGTTTCTGTGCTGACACCAGTGATCTTTAAAAATGTAAATCTGCTCATATTACAGAGAGTGTATAACCCCTATTTTATTAGTGTCCTATTACTTTTAGAATAAAGGCTAACACTAAACCCAGGATGGCCTTTTCCATGCTCTCTCTTTAACCTTCTCTTGAGCCTGGCTTGCTGCTATTCAGCTAGACTGGCTGTTTTTCAGATTTTTAAAGACCTATGTTAGTTACTGTCCCAGGACGTTGCTCTGAAATGTTTTTTCTATGACTCTGGCCTCCTGAACTCCTGTGCATCCTTCAGATCTCAGCATAAAGGTGACCCCTCAGGGCAGCTGTTCCTACTCCTTCCCTTTTTCTCTTCCCATCTCAATAGCAACCTTTGGCATCTCTAGTCATAAAATCGTGGTTTCTTACTTGAAAGCATTTATCTCTGATTCTAATTAATCAATTAATTACTCTGGTATTATAGCTCCCTAGAATAAGTGGGGATATAAAGTTGTCTCTCTCATTAAACAATGATGAACAGGGATTGCATCTGTGTTTTCCGTTGTAAATTCTAATACTTTTCCACTCTTGAAAATTTTGTAAGATATAAATAAGACCATGGGACTCATTCTTCTGCTCAAAATCCTCCAGTACTTGACGATCATAATTGGAACCAAATCCAGACTCCTGAGTAAGGCCTCCTTTGATGAACAGCTTCCTATTACTTTGCTAACAGCCTTTCCTAGTCGTCTTCTTTCTTATGACATTCCTTTCTCTTTTACAAGCATGTCAAATTCATTACAAAGTCAGAGGTATTCTATTTGCCTTTCTTTCCTCCTGAAGCATTTGTCACTAGATCTTCAAATAAAGCTTTTCTCATCTTTTAGACCTTGATGTAAGTTATATTTACCTAAAGTAACTGCCTCATGCCCTGCCCTCCCTGACATACATTCTCTCCATCACATCCATATGAATTTTTTTTGTTCTAAATGTGTTTTCTTTCTCTCAGAAGTTGACTGTAAGCTCTCTGGCAGCAGGATGCCTCCTTGAGATTTGTGTCCTCATATTCTACAACTCAGCCAGTCACGTTATGGATCATTTGTAAATATTCATTCATCATAAAGGAACAAATTATAAAAACTATATTTATGATGCATTATTGTGAGGTTTAATCTGTTTTTCTAAGCCTTATTTTTTAAAGGCAAATGAATTTTGTCACAAATGTTCCATTTAAAAGAATGTATACATTTCCTATTCTAAGTATTGCATTTTGCATAGGCTTTAACATTAAAATATTGAGAAACACAGTCTTTTGAAATTATATTCCACTGCTATGGAATTGCTACTCTGTGGACCATACAAACAGGTATATAAATCTTCATCGTAATCACATATTCATAGAGAATATGAAGTACACTTACTCTTATTAAATTTCTGCCTCTGCTCTGCCTCTTACAATTTTTTGCCATCCTTGTTTCTCAAATTATATTTTCCAGAGACCAAAGGATGTTAAATTGTGAAATTTAAATTTCTAATCTAAATATTACAATGAAATTTTATTTTAATGAAGAAGGACTTAGGAAAGCAATACATTATGGATTAAAACGTAACACAAAGGATTAACCCAAGCAGATATCTGGAATGTACTGAAAGAAATGACATGCTTTCACCTTCAACAGTAGCACTATAATATTTTGGGCTGGACAATTCTTCATTTTTATGGAGCTGTTCTGGGTCTTTGAAGATGTGTAGCAGTAGCCCTGACCTCTACCCACCAGATGCAGTATTATCTTCCCCTCCAGTTGTGACCAAAAAAAGTCTGCAGATCTTGTCAAATATCCCTGACAGAGAGGGGCAAAACTACCCCAGTTCTATACATATATTATAAGTCATTTGCTAGAATTTCAGAATTATCATTTTTCACAAGATACTTTGGCCCTAGAAATGCTGACTCAAAGCCATTATTTTGGGCCTTCTACCAATGCCGTGTCTATTTCCCTTGAGGCTTGCCAGAATCTTTATGTAGGTGACTGTAGATCATGCTTATTTACTTTCATTTTCTCAGATATTAAAGCATATTTTCCATCTGAGTTTTGAATGGTAATGGTAAGGCTATTCACTGCCTGCTATCCTCAAAATAGAAGTGGATGTGCAACCACAGATATTTCATTGAAAAATCTCAGAAAGATAAAAGCATATCTTAAACATCACAGATACAGATTTCTATGCTGAAATGTCAACTTACAGATAGATGGCGTAACCCTAAAATGGTTGATGATTCCGTTTTTGGTGCAGTTATAAATCATTTCACTTGTTTGTATTTCAGGACCTCCAGGATATAATGGCTACCCTGGGCCCCAGGTTGGCTACCCACCCCCACCAACTGGCCATTCAGGTCCTGGCCCAGCTGGCTTTCCTGTCCCAAATCAGCCAATGTATAATCAGCCAGTATATAATCAGCCAGGTGGAGCTGCAGGGATACCATGGATGCCAGCACCACCACCTCCATTAAACTGTCCACCTGGATTAGAATATTTAAGTCAGGTAATTTCAAAGACACAAAATACTCATAAAAAACAGAACTGTGCTTCCAGCTTGCTTAACCAGATTAACAAATGAATAATTCACCAAAGTCTGAAATGGCAAAACTATATTTTCTGCTAAGAGATTACTCTCATTCTTTTAGGTCAGGTTCAGTTTTAAAGCAAAATACAAATGCCTTAGAAAATTGTATTTTGTGTGATCTTAAATACAATCTATGATAATGGCCAATAACAAACATTTAATTAGCACTGTTTTCCTGTCTTTGTTGTATGCCTGATACATGTGTTAACTCATTTAATCCTTATAGAAAGTCTATGATGTATAGGTGCTACAGTTATCTCCATTTTTCAAAAGAAGAAACTGAGGTCCAGAGAAGTTATATAGCTCACTCTGGGGTGAGAACCTGAAGAGTTGAGACTGTTTTCTTAATCCCCAAACTTTGGTACTGAGCAAAGTGCTCTTTAATCTCAATACTGAATAATTGCTTTATAATTTGAAAGAAAATTTAAATAAAGTTTATTTTTGAGTTTCAATAAGTGGCACCAAACAAGGGGTTAATATTTTATGTGTAATACAACTCACCTTTTATTGTAACTAATAAAACTGCATTTTATGATGCTGCTTTTGTTCTTTGGAAGACCCAATTTTATAAATGTCATTAATAAAGGAGTAAAAAGTCCTGGATTTTGTTGCACTAAATTATAATTAATCTCAGCAATAAGAGGTTTAACATTTATGTGGTGTTAGAAATCAGGTAGATCAAATAGAAACAAGAAACTCCGTGTGTCCAGCCAGTTTTCATTTCATAAATCACTTCTTTCTTGCACTCTCTTTAGTAACTTAATTTCCCACAATGTACTTAAGTGGCACAATCATAGGAATTTTTGGTCATTATTGTATTATGCAAGAAATACACAGAAATAGATATTTTAAAAATCAAGGTCTCATAAAATACATAAAGGATGTTATCACATATGACAAAGGTTGATATTAAGTATGCTTAATACAAATTTGAAACTTGTAAAAAAATCTCTTTGATGGCTAAACAAGTTATCAGTATTTCTTGAGCCTCCTCTAGAAGGAAGACTGTTTTCTACTTTTCAAATTGTTTTTGACACATAATAATTGTGCATATTTATAGAGTACAGTCTGGCATTTTATTGCCCATGTACTATGTGTAATGAAAAATGAGGATAGTTAGCATACCTATCACTTTCAATATTTATCATTTCTTAGTGTTGAAAACATTCCAAATCCTCTCTTCTAGTTATTTGAAAATATACAATAAATTGTTGTTAATTATAGTCAGCCTACATAGCTGTAGAACACTAGAATTTATTCCTCCTATCTAAATGTAATTTTGTATTCATTAACCAACTTGTCTTTATACCTCTCCTCTCTACCCTTCACAGTTTCTAGTAACCACTATTCTACTATCTACTTTTTTTTGTTGTTTGGATGGAGTCTCACCCTGTTGCCCAGGCTGGAGTGCAGTGGCGCGATCTCAGCTCACTGCAAGCTCCGCCTCCCAGGTTCAAGCGATTCTCCTTCCTCAGCCTCCCAAGTACCTGGGCTACAAGCGCCCGCCACCACACCCAGCTCGTTTCTGTATTTTTAGTAGAGACGGGGTCTCACCATATTGGTCAGGCTGGTCGCGAACTCCTGACCTTGTGATCCACCTGCCATGGCCTCCCAAAATGCTGGGATTACAGGCGTGAATCACCGTGCCCAGCCTCTACTCTGTACTTCTAAGAAATCAATTTTTTAAAGCTTCCACATATGAGTGAGAACATTCAGTATTTTTCTTTCTGTGCCTGGCTTATTTCACTTAACATAATATGTCCCTTAGGCTCATCCATGTTGCTGCCAGTGACAGGGTTTCATTCATTTTTATGGCTGATTTTTATTCCATTGTGTGTATTAACAATGAATTGTTCTTTATCTATTGAACACTTAGGTTGATTCTATATGTTGACTATTAATGCTGCAATAAGCATGAGATTGCAGATACCTCTTTGACATATTGATTTCCTGTCCTTTAAAATTTTTGTTGTGAAAATTTTGAAAAATTTGAAAAAATACTGTTTAAAAAAAACAGTAGTGGGATTGCTGAATCATATGGTGGCTGTAATTTTAGTTTTTGAGGAACCTCTTCACTGTTCTCCATAATGGCTGCTCTAATTTACTTTCGCACCAACAGATTTCCCCTTCTCCACATTTTTACCATTATTTGTTATTTTTTTGTCTTTTTGATAATAGTCATTCTTAACTGGACAAAGATAATATCTCATTGTGGTTTGGATTTCATTTCTCTGGTGATTAGTGATGTTGAGCATTTTTTCATAAACTTACTGGCCATTTGTATCAATTCATGTATGTATGTATGTATGTATGTATGTATGTATGTATGTATTTATTGGGACGAAGTCTCGCTCTTGTTGCCCAGGCTGGAGTGCAGTAGCATAATCTCGGCTCACTGCAACCTCTGCCTCCTGGGTTCAAGTGATTCTCCTGCTTGAGCCTCCCATGTAGCTGGGACTACAGGCGCCTGCCACCACACCCAGCTCATTTTTTGTATTTTTAATAGAGACAGGGTTTCACTATGTCAGCCAGGATGGTCTCGCTCTCCTGACCTCGTGATCTGCCCACTTTGGCCTCCCAAAATGCTGGGATTACAGGCATGAGCCACCTCAATTTACTAATTGTTAAAGATACTCCAGTGTAAATCAATTTTATTTGACCTGAATTTTTCCACATTAATAATGAACACAATAAATCTTTTATTAATTAAAAATATTAACTTCCGTTTTATACTAAGAAGTAATATAAGCTATTAAATATTGATAACTGATTACATGTACTTTAAAAAATATAAATAGATGAATTTTAATTTGGTTAGCTTATCAAAACCTTCATTTGACATATACTTAACACTTATTTTTTTTTTTTTTCTGTGACAGATAGATCAGGTACTGATTCATCAGCAAATTGAACTTCTGGAAGGTATGTATTCATTGTTTTAATCCTGTTTCTATACAGAGTAGAAGGCACATCAACCTCCACCAATACAACACTCTCACTTATATGGGACAGTAAAGCCGGTTATTTACAATAATAAACATCAGCAATTCATTTATAAAATTTAGGAAGCAAAAGGTAAAATGCTATTATGTTGGGCACCTACCCTCAGGAAATTGACACTAACTTAGAAGGAAAATAATCAAAACCCTTATTTTGCTCCTCTCTTCATACATCACTTTTTATCTGACTTCTACCACTTAAGCTATTTTATCCGTAATTGTGATCAGCTTAAGAATGGCACAGAGCCACATTTTAAAGTAAGTTATCTTTTTTATTCGGATGAGAAAGTTTGGGAAAATTATCATTTGTGCCCACAGTTTCTCTTGGGAGTTAAGATGAACTCTATAAAACCTTTGTATACCAGGTCGGATGCAGGACGCTGCAGTGTTGGAGGATGCTGACCAACTAGCCTGCAGGCTTGGCTTCATAGAAGAGCACTCCTGCTCCTGCTGAATGGCCTGGCATTTCCTTGGGTCCAGAGCTCCTTAGGTGCAGGAATAAACTTAGGAAGCCAATTAATGTTTTATAATGGCTGCCAGGGGAAGAAGACCCCAGGTAGATTTATGAACAATAGTGTTTTCCTTCTAGATATAAAAGGTTTAATAAAAACTCTGCCAGGTTTTAGGAATATGTCTGTTAGGTCGTTTTCACCTGTCTCCAAAGTTTCTTTCCACTGGTAAAACTTAGAACATGGATTGTATAAGCAAAATAATGGATTTGGCTAAAATATATGATTGCCATCTATTACATTGAAGTTATTTATAAAGCACATTATTAGATATTTATAATTTACTTGATTTTTTTTTTTTTAGTGTATGTAAACAAAGCTTTCTCTGGAAAACAGCTTTGTATTCTGAATTTTTAAATGTTTTATAGTATATATGAATAAGGCTATAAAATCCAAACAGATATAACCAAACATTACACAGCACACGATTTATCTTTTTTTGTAGGTTTATGGACTTCATAAATATTTGTTAAATAATGTGTTAATTATGAGAATAGAAAGTTCCAAATCTAATAGTTTTTTAATTATGCTATATTTCAAAAAAGAAATGTCTCAAGATTTTTTTGTTTCTTTTTCTCCAAAATTGAAAGATCTATGTTATTTTTCATGAGTGGTATAAAAAAGAACGAAGATTACTCAGTTTTTTAGAATCTGAGCCATAAAACTAGGTTTTTTCTCAGTTCAAAACACAGAAGACAATAAAGGACATAAACAATTTGTTTGTATTTTAAGTAAATGAAAAGAAACTTAAAGGTTATGTAAAGCAATGTTGTTTTACAAATAAGCTGGAGATTTTTGAGATTAAGCTACTTAATGAAACCATTAATTAGATAATAAATGCCCTCTCAAAATCAGCTTAACTTTTTTCTCATTAAACATTTGACTATTTCAGATGTTGAAATCAAAGGTGGTTCTTATAAATGCAGAGTACAGGGTTTGTCTGTGTCCCACCAAGGACTCTTAAAGGCGTTCATGGTGCTAAGACTTGTGAAGGCCATCTTTCTCTGACTCAAGAGTCTTTCCACATAGGCATTGTAGAGTGACTTTTCCTCCATATATTTATTTTAATCACTCATCATTTTAGTCAGGCTTCTGGCATCTATGACCCCAGTTACTGAGGGTTATGTACAAGTGGGACAGTTGTTGCTCCTTTCTGGCTTTAAATACGGAGAAGTTTCCAGTGTGTGGTTAGATATGGAAAGCCCTTGATACAAAAGCATGTGAGCGTCAACATTTTGCAGCCATCTGTTTCCCTCATGAAGAGATTAGCCCAGCTAAGGTGCAGAGTTCACTTAGGATTCCCATGGTCTAGATATTCTGTGAGTTGAAGTGTTGGTTGCCAAACACCCTTTGTCTAATACCCACCTCCCACTTCTGAACAACTACTGCTGAGTTGAATAAGGATGCCCTGGGTCCACTGTGACATTCTAATTCACCTTTCATTTTCACTCCCTCGGTTTTTATGCATGTACATTGCCTTCTTTCAAAAGCATTGCAAAAAATAAGACATAGGTATGGTTTATAAGACAGTCTCAAACCAATTAATATAAAATTTCCTAGCACATAAATAGCAATCCTCTTATATTCCCCTCCACATTACACAAAAACTATCGTGCATTAGTGGACATTTTATCTATGCACCTAGCACCACTGTGCCCACCCACAGTATTGTCCCAACCCTCAGCAGAAAAGTCTCTCTTCTGACAGACATTTATGGAATTAGGGAAATATAACTTGTTTCCTGTGTCTCACATAAGGATTTAATTTCTCTATACATTGGTAATCTCTCCTCCTCCTTTTTTTTGCCATTTTTCTCTGCCTGGATCATCTCTGAGCATCATTTCTTCTCCTTCTCCTTATGCCACTTGGAGTATCATCCAAAACTGGCATAGCTAGATATTATAATATCTTTGGATAAATTCAATATTTTTAACATAGAGGTGATTATGATTTCGTCTTTTATGTTTTTAGTTTTAACAGGTTTTGAAACTAATAACAAATATGAAATTAAGAACAGCTTTGGACAGAGGGTTTACTTTGCAGCAGAAGATACTGATTGCTGTACCCGAAATTGCTGTGGGCCATCTAGACCTTTTACCTTGAGGATTATTGATAATATGGGTCAAGAAGTCATAACTCTGGAGAGACCACTAAGATGTAGCAGCTGTTGTTGTCCCTGCTGCCTTCAGGAGGTATGTGAGCAATTACCAGGGCATTTTGTAAAGTAGTTCAGCAACAATTTCTACCCTGTCATTGAGCCTTTCATCAAACATAGGCATTAGGATTATTACGTTTACATATATTATTTTGCCTTCTAGATAGAAATCCAAGCTCCTCCTGGTGTACCAGTAGGTTATGTTATTCAGACCTGGCACCCATGTCTACCAAAGTTTACAATTCAAAATGAGAAAAGAGAGGATGTACTAAAAATAAGTGGTCCATGTGTTGTGTGCAGCTGTTGTGGAGATGTTGATTTTGAGGTAAGAGATGTCATAATGTTTATAAGATTTGCTTTCCTAATATAAGAAGAATGTAATTTTGCAGGATGTTATAAATGCATTAAATAAGTATTGTGTGCCAATGTCTCAATAGCAAGATAATTTGCTCATATATTTAACTTTGGTCAAAGTGGTAGTTATCACTCTGATTAAAGGTCACTGTTGGTCATGATAAATGGAAAAAAGAGAAGCAGACCTATGTAGTTAAATAAAAATAAATGTGGTGGTTTCTGTGTGATGACACTGTATGTTATCCATTTTAAACAGAATGTTAACCTTGTCATCTAAATCTAACTGCCAAAGCATATGGATCCTTCTTAAATCTGAAATATCAGCTGCCAGTGCTCAAGGCCATGTTCAGAATGTCTGACATCTTTGAATTCCTACAAGAGAGGCCGGGCGCAGTGGCTCAAGCCTGTAATCCCAGCACTTTGGGAGGCCGAGACGGGCGGATCACGAGGTCAGGAGATCGAGACCATCCTGGCTAACACGGTGAAACCCCGTCTCTACTAAAAACTACAAAAAACTAGCTGGGTGAGGTAGTGGCGCCTGTAGTCCCAGCTACCCGGGAGGCTGAGGCAGGAGAATGGCGTGAACCCGGGAGGCGGAGCTTGCAGTGAGCTGAGATCCGGCCACAGCACTCCAGCCCAGGTGACAGAGCGAGACTCCGTCTCAAAAAAAAAAAAAAAAAAAAAAAAAATAGAATTCCTACAAGAAACCCAATTATGCAAAGATAGTTTTGAGAAAATTAGTATAATATATACTACCCAATTATGCTTCTCTGTGGTCTCTCCTTTTCCCTATATTAAATTAGGTCACTGGAAGCTGCAACATATTAATATTTATATATTTACTATAATATATTATAGAATTTCATTACAGTACTTCTTCAACAACAGATGGTCTACTTTTATAATCCAAATTTTTTCATTGCAAATGTTTAAAAATCAGAAGGTTTTATGACTTAATCTTGATTTCTTGTTTCTCTTGGAAAATCAGAAAACTGGGTTAACTGGGCCTACCTTTCCACAGAAAGGGCAAAAATCTACTGAAGACGTGTGGGGCTGCCCCTTGTAATAATGACATGGGAACTCTTATCACTGTCTCCACCCCTTACTGAGGTTTTTCAATATCCAGTGTCATTCATTTATGTGATCTGTCTGCCTTCTTTAATCATATGGTATTTGATTCACTCTGTCAGACCTCAGCTATACAAAGATGAATCCTTTCCCTCATTGACTTAATAATCTAATGACAGAGATTTGCAGTTCTAAGGAGGAGGTGATGTAGAAACTTTAAAAAGGCTCTTGTAAAGGGATTGTATAGTGTGTGTATGTATATGTGTCCATAATATGGATGTATAAAATTTTATATATAGGGGTATGCATAATAGCACTTCTTCATGTAAGGGATGGAATCTCTATCCTACCTCCAGAGAAGTAAAAAATCATTTCTCATTCAAGGAACAATATTAACAGAAGTTTGGCTGGCATAAATTTTACTTTCAGTAAATAAATGAAAACACTGGAAAAGCATTGTGTAATCCTTATATTTGATACTAAATAATTTATGTTTCATGTAGCAGCCTTTCTTGATGGATACCTTGAAGCATCCATTCCATGTAATAAATTAACTTTTCTTCTATTTATCCAGAATGATGATATCAAGGTACTCTCATGGAAAGAATTGAGAAATAGTCACTTGAAGAATTTTCCGTAGGGCTGAGAATGGAAACTGTGACACCTCAAAGCAGAAATTATTTGTATGAGGGACCACTAAGGAACAGGAAATCCACCAGGGTGCCACTGGGCATGGAAACTTGAAGTAATAAAAAAAATAAAAGCCTGTTCCACAGCAGGGGCAGGAGTCATCTAAAACAAAGAATAACTCAATAGGCATTTTATCGGTGTACTATGTGGAAACTAATTCATGGATTTGATGTCAATTGAGGATGAAAAAATTTTGGAGATAAACTTGATGTGTTATTATTCTGATATTACATTGGCCAAGTTAAGAATCTTGGAGGAAAAACACTTGATTTGTGTCCTCTTGACCATTATGATAATCTGCTTTTTAAAAAGTAAGGTATCAAATATTAATACACATCTAGGTCAGGGATCAGTAAAATATAATCAATGGGCTCTAGTTGATTATATAAAATATATATGGGAAGTTAATGACTTGAATTACAGTCATGTTGGATTTTAGTTATGTAGAGGAAAAGAATGAGAGTTTTCAGCAAACAGATAGTAATTGAATCTCTAAGAAGGTTATCTCAATGGTGAGTAAGAGAGAGCCTAGTAGACCTTTTATCCAATATAGATAATAAGAGAGTCTGTCTCCTTCAAGGACTCTTGGTAGAGGGAAAAATATGGCCACACGAAACTGATATACCAAGTCAGTTCTGTCTATGAGCTTGAAATCTGAATTCCTGCCACTGTTGTGTTTCAGGAATCTCAAAATACAGAAATTGATCCTGAGTGGTGATAAATTCTATATGGTCAACTACAGCCCACAGATTTTTTTTTCCTGCCCTCTCAACTAGATTTTCATTAGTATTCAATAAGTATGTTTTTAAAAAGCAGACAATCGTAATGGTCAAGAGTATAGACACTGGAGCCAGATACCCAGGTTTGAAACCCATCTTCACAACACTTATCTGTGTGACCTTAAACAAATTTTTTCACTTCTCTTTGCTTTAGTTTTTTTACATAAAAATTGGGCATAATAGTAAATAAATAAATCATTAGTAAGTAAATAAAATAGCTTACCAGCTACTATTAATATACTCATGATACACTTTTTATATTTCTTTGCTACATACCTAGATCCTATATGCTGTCATCATATTTCAGTATTTTGCATTTATATTTGCATTGTGAGATGAATCTATGGTTTTCTTTATAGAATACTTTTACCAAATAGTATTACGTTTATGGATTTAAAAGTTTAACATTATACAATACCAATTTATTATTTCCAAATGTTGAAATTTTATTATAGTGATTTTCTATTCCAAAATGTCTACAATTTAGCTAAAAATTATCTAGTCCTGATAAGTTATTGGTTGAAGATCATTATTTGCATTTCTTGTCCTTGCCACAAAAAAATATATTCTCTACTTCTTTAAATTTCTTGCTGTAGTAATCAAAAAGGGCAAATGTTAATGTCTTTATCTGTATAGTGTTGGGTTTACAGTGGCTAGTAAGTTGTCAGCTGCGTTTTTCATTTTTTTTAAATTTCAGAATTAAAAAAATAAAACAGAGTTTTCATTACTAGCTTCAAATCCTTCAATGACAGCTATTAGCAGAAAAATACTAACATGTACAAGAAAGGATTTGTATTCGTTTATTTCACCATGGTAGTATTTCATTACACATGATCCCTAAAACTCAGCCGCTTGCAACAAGTGTTCATGCTCATGCTTAGGGGTGTGCAGGTCAGCTGCGTTTCAGTGGATGTAGTTAAGAAGTGATTTAGGCTGCATGTTAACCTCAGTCTGCTCCAGGTATGTTTGTTCTGTGGCTGTGGCAGCAGCAGCTACCTGAGTCATGCTTTTCTAGTGGCTTGTCACTGAAGATCATAAGCCAGGCCAAAGCACTTAGCCCAGTTTAAGGACACTACTCATGTCATATCTGCTAACACCCATTGTTCAAACAAGTAACATGGCCAAGCCTAATTATGAAGGAACAGGAAGTATACTGGCCATACAGAAGGAGAGGGAATGAAATGAATATTTGATGAACAGTATTATGCTATCAGTTTCATATTAGATGTTTATTTCTGGTATTTTACAAACTACCCACTTGTACCAAAATAAAATGAGTCAAATGTTTTTAGATTCCCCACATTTATTTAGCTGAAAAGGACACTCCTCTGTTAACACAACTATAGATATACCTAGTTTTGTGAATTTCAGCTACATTCAGTCCCCACCTGCCCTCCTAGAGAAGTTGCCTTAGTCTGAGCACAGTCCATTCAACCCTATATGATGGCCCTGAACTTTCCTCAGGCAGAATTGTAAAATTAGAAAATTGCTACTTTGGAGCTCATTTGTTTATACACTCTTCGTCTTTTATCATTCACACCCCACTAGTTATCCACTGTTACTTCAGCCCTTGGCATGGGGCATTTCATCAAGTTACTTACTGGTATTTGCCTTTACTCCAAACTGCTAATCTTTTCTAGGTGCTTAGCATTTCCTGTTTGTAACTCATAGTGGGTGGTAATAAGCCTTTTCATCAATATTTAATCTTTTGGTGTATGTAAACTGTGCTTCTCCTAAACCAGAAGTCTAATAGGAGTTTTGTTCATTACCTTCCTGATGGCTTCCAGAAATGTCATCACATAAACATTTCATATTTATATCCTTTTTTGCTTAAATTTTGTTTTGGGTCAATTCAAATAATTTATTAATGTCTATTAATATAAAATAGAAATTGTTAAATATTTCAGAAAAACTACTTTCATATAATTTCTCTATATAATGAAACAGTTTTTTTCATATATCTATAAATAGATACCAGAGCCTCTAGTTATCTAATGAGGGTTACATGTTCATGGTTACATATGGCACATAATTTTAATACCATATTTGTTTCATCTTCAAATTTGAAAGTACTTTTGCTATAAGTTTCCTAAAAATATGTAATACTATTTTTTCAATTTAGATTAAATCTCTTGATGAACAGTGTGTGGTTGGCAAAATTTCCAAGCACTGGACTGGAATTTTGAGAGAGGCATTTACAGATGCTGATAACTTTGGAATCCAGTTCCCTTTAGACCTTGATGTTAAAATGAAAGCTGTAATGATTGGTGCCTGTTTTCTCATTGTAAGTCTGTTCTTATTAATCTTGATTATAGATGCTTTCTCTGGGTTCATTCTGAAATGATCCAGTAAAGTGTATATTTCAAAATGACATTTTAAAATTTATAGATTTTAAATCAGGATTCCCATTTAATCCTAGCTCTGAAATTCTATTTGATCCTGACACTCTGGGGTCGCAGGTGACTAGTTTCTTTCTGAAGAGTCTATGAATATTCACATGGCAAGAGAGGGACTAAGGAGGCATACTAAGGAGAGATTTTAGTCTCCCCTTAAATCAGCCATCTCCTAGATACTTTGAGGAAGAAGTTGAAAGTGGGCATATGTGGAAAAAATTTAGTGAAACAAGGAAACTTTACCATGACTCATAGTAATTAAATTAAACCATCTAATATAGGAGTATGAACTACAGTAAGAGTGTGCATTCACTCAAGTGTGTAGACCTAACTACCAAATTGCAGGAGATAATTGGATATACCAGTGATTCTGAAATTGTCTTCACATTAGAATCACTTAGGGACCTTTAAAAACTGTAAGTACTAGTCCATACCTCAGTTCAACTGAGTCAAACTTCGAAGTTCATATACTGCTCCAGGTGGTTCCAATATGCAGCCAAAGATGAGAATTATGGGGATAGAGAAAAAGTCACATTTAGAGAAAATGACCGGAAGATTAATTAAATTCATACAGGTATCAATACATTAATAGAATTATAAAATTTATTATTAAAATGGAAAGCTAAAGGTAGAACTTATATAATTATAGAACTTTTCTGTGTTTATTACATTTAATTTTTTAACAGATATGTTATTGTGTTTCACTAGATCCCTTAGTATTTCTACATCTGATAATTGATCTCTATTTTGTTGCTGAAAATTCATTTGTATATTTTTGTTTTTATCTAGGATTTCATGTTTTTTGAAAGCACTGGCAGCCAGGAACAAAAATCAGGAGTGTGGTAGTGGATTAGTGAAAGTCTCCTCAGGAAATCTGAAGTCCGTAAATTGATTGAGACTATCTAAACTCATACCTGTGTGAATTAAGCTGTAATGCCTGTAGCTCTGATTGTATACTTTTGCTTTTCAAATTATAGTTTATCATCTGTATAACTGTTTATAGAGGTTTTTGTACATTTTTTAATACTTATTGTGAATTTGAGAAAAGGACATCTGAGTTTTGCATTTATTAATGAAACTTCCTGTGAAAACTGCTTTGAATTATGATCTCTGATCCACTGTCCATTTTACTACCAAATATTAACTAAGGCCTTATTAATTTTTATATAAATTATATTTTAAATCTAGTTACAATTTATTTCATGCATAAGAGCTAATGTTATTTTGCAAATGCCATATATTCAAAAAAGTTCAAAGATAATTTTCTTTACTCTTATGTTCAAATAATATTCAATATGTATATTATCTTTAAAAAGTTAAATGTATTTTTTTAATCTTCAAGAAATTATGCTACACTTCACTTCTCCTAGAAGCTAAGCTGTGCCATAAATGATACATTCATATTCATAAGATATTAAATTACCAATTTTTAAATTATTGTTAGTAAAGAACAAAATGATTCTTGTCCAAAGAAAGGCACATTTTAAA
The DNA here is from genome assembly GCF_001698545.2 of Rhinopithecus bieti. NCBI lineage: Eukaryota > Metazoa > Chordata > Mammalia > Primates > Cercopithecidae > Rhinopithecus > Rhinopithecus bieti. Next base: position 230,882 of record NW_016809436.1, read on the forward strand.
CACTCTTTCACTCTAAAACTCATACTATTATAACTTTTGAAAGTTAATATTTATATATGAAATGTATAGCTTTTATACTCTATCCTTTCTAGAAAATGGTAATTGAGATTACTCAGATGTTAATTAAATATAATATTATATATATATATTCACAGAAAATAAACCTAAATAATGATCTATTAGATTCAAATATTTGAAATAAAAACTTGATTTTTTTGTATATTTGACTTGTTTTTTAAACAAAATATGTTCAGATGGTATTTTGAACACTCATTCAGTTAAATGATGGTACATTTGAAGCAGGATATTTCCCTGACCCCTTCCTGGGACTCGAGAAGGGGTGTCTTGTTTACTCAGCCTGCCACTCTCAACTCTTCCTGGGAGGGAGTGCGCAGGCAAACAAGGCAGGAACTGGAGTGCACAAGCACTGGAACTGGCTGACCTTTGGCACAGGCAAGAGCAAACTCCGTGCAGGCCCTGTGGTAGCAACCAGGTGCGGTTGCCTGCGATTCCTGAAGCCCCAGAAGGTGTGTTACAGTGCTCTTTTAGCTCTGCTGTCTATGGACGGCTTAAGTGTTAACAGCTCAGTGAGCCCTCTGTCTTGTCACGTGGGAGAGCTGCCCTCCACCAGCAAGGGCAAAGAGCGAGTGTGAGTGCCTTTTATATCTTCTCATGGCTCCCAGGCTCTTGTCCGGCGTCCAGGAAAATGTGGTCACAAAAACAACTGAAGGATGGTAAATGCGGGGATTTTATTGCTGAGGAAAGTGACTCAGTGGAAAAAGGGAGCTGAAAAGGGGACAGTGGGGTAGGTGATCTTCCCCTGAAGTCTGGCCATCTCCAGCTGGATTCTTCTCTGAAGTTACATTGTCAAGCTGTCCCTCTGAAGTCAAGCTGCTTCTCTCCAATGTCCAGCCATAGTCTCCACTCCTCTCTGACTGAGTCTGGGGTCTTTATAGGCACAGGATTGCAGGCAGGGAAGGCCATGGGCAGTTTAGGAAAAGGCAACATTCAAGGGGAAAAACATGGATATAAATTCTCACTTTGGGCCGGGGTTTCAGGCATTTCAGCTTAAGGGTAGGGTTTTCACTGGGGACTCAGCCTTTTCTGCCTAGAATTTCTCTGCCTCCTGTCTCCATCATGTTTAACTGCCTTTTCCTTTCAAATCTCCTTCAAAAAGGAGCAAGTACATGACACTTTGTAGTAAAATCTGTACCAGAGTTGGAAACTAGGTTTTCCACCTGTCAGAAGCTTATAAGAATTTAGTAATCTCTTTTGTAATGAAGATTGAGTTGAAAGATGACATGAACAACCCACAGTATTCCTCATGCAACGGAAAAGTGTGCTTAAGCAATAAGGGCATGTGGAATTCTTATAACAGCAGCTCTCCTCATGGTGTTAGTGCCCTAGACCTCAATAGCTCCAAATGGCAAGTGGTGAGAATATTAGTATGCAGGAGATCTTCAAGAAAAGCCAAGTCTAGATGAGTTCCCACAAGCCTCAACAAATCGCCAGATGCCAAATTCCAATGATGAAGTGTACCCATGGAACTCACTCAGAGCGTGTGCTTGGTAGAGATAGCATGTCAAGAAAAGTGGAGGTACTTGCATAGCTGAATCCCAATGGCATTGTTATGCCAGTTACAGAAGAGGGTGGAAATAGGATTTCCAAACTGGCCATAATGTGCCAAAACTGACCCAAAATAAGGCTTAGAGTACTGACATTACCTCTGTGACAGCTACATCTTACTTTCATTATTTGTCTTTCTCTAAACAGGATTCTGAATCTTTAAGTAAAATAAAACTAAACTGATCTAAACATTTTTTTCTTCAACTCTGCAAAGAACATCTGAGCAAAACTCCACATATTTTCTGCAGAACCTACTTAAATACTAGACAAATATCTTCTCATCACATAATTACATAGAGAAAAATAATCACACATGAAAAATTCGATATTTAAGAAAATACCAGGAATTGTTTTCAAAGTTTAACTGTAATCTTAATGAGATTTGAGGAAATGTTGCCTATTTTTTATTTCTGCTATATGAGTTATAACAGTGAATGGAAAGTCAAACTGCGTGTCCCTGACTAGGGAAAATGTTGAGGAGGAAAAGCTGCAATGGATGGGGCATGGAGCTGTGTTTTTGGTCTTGGGAAGAAAGTTCTAGGTAGGTGGTCAGTGAGGAAGGGGGAGAATGGGGAGGGAGGAGGAAGACAAGATTTAAGGGATGTCAGTACCTCTCCTATGTACCTCTTGGGGGAGGGTTGAGGAGTGAGGGGAGTGTAAGTGAAAGCAGAGACAAGGCTGGGAGAGGAAAAAACAAAAAGCACCAGCCACAGGCAATTAAATTGCCAGAAAATCGGTGTCTGGGCTCCCAGCATCAAGTTAGCTAGCTACTCTAGGCATAAGTACTAAAGCTTTAACTGCATTTGGGCTCAAAAAGAGTGACTGTAACTTTAGGGTAACTAGAAAAGACTCTGTAGAGAATCCCTGCCATCAGTAAGAATGGAATGATTTAAAATGTCTCTGGGCACAATGAAGTGCTCTGAGTGCTTAAAGTGCCAGAAAAGTGTACAGGGTTTCCCTCCATATCCCGCCTCTCTCCTTTCCTGTCCCTAGCCCAGCATACACTGCCTGAGTTTCCTAGGACCACATTCCTGCACCTGGCACTGTCTCCTTCAAGCTCTGTGTTCCTCCTTGTGCCTTCATTTCCCTCAATAATCAATAGTATCATTGTTAATTGATTATGTTATCTACCTTATAAGGTCAATGTGAAGATTCAGTGTTCTAATGCAGGTTCAGTGACATGAGCAGGTTCCTGCAGTAGAACCAGAGTGTAAAAAATGAAAAGGGCTATGTGTTGATAAAGATCAATGTGTTTCGAAACACAGGGAAGTGTCTCAAAGCCAATGAGGAAGATTTGGGCTAAATTAAATTTCTGTATTATGATTTGAATAGCAAATAAAATTCATTTAAACCCTAGGAAGAATACTGACTAGCTCCTCAAAAAAAAAAAAAAAAGATGTCTATGCAAGATGCCAAGCTAGGGAATGATGTTCATCTCACAGAAGTGTAGATTAAAGGAAATTAAGGCACAGGGGCGAACACAGTCTCTGGCTTCTGCGTTAGAGTCTTTTTTTTTTCTTAGCCTTATAGTGTCAAAATGTGGCAAGCCATTTTAAGAGAGGGACAGTAGCTGGGCTCAGTGGCTCTTGCCTGTAACCCAGCACTTTGGGAGGCCAAGACAGGTGGATCACCTGAGGTCAGAGGTCAGGAGTTCAAGACCAGCCTGGCCAAAATGGTGAAACCCCGTCTCTATTAAAAATACAAAAATGAGCTGGGCATGGTGGCGGGCGCCTGTAATCCCAGCTACTGGGGAGGATGAGACAGGAGAATTGATTGAACCTGGGAGGCGGAGGTTGCAATGAGCCGAGATCACGCCGTTGCACTCCAGCCTAGGTGACAAGAGTGAAACTGCTTCTCAAGAAAATAAAAGAGAGAGGGAGGAACAATAATCTGGGTCCCTGAAACCAGATGAAACCACTGACAATACAGGGTTTGAACTCATGATTTACAAACTGAGAGGGCCATAGGATGATAAGCAACAAGTACAGCTGGTCACAGAGCTCTGCACTTAACAACCCCCGACACATACACACACACCGAGCATTCAAGTTAACGTTAATCTACTGTTAATGTTTATATGGTAGGAAACGTCAGATTTATGCCAAAATGCAGATTATAAATTTACCCACATTGAATTCTGACTCGATTTGGAAAATTGATCTGTTTGCCTACTAAGGACAATTTGTTTCTACCTGTGGATTCTGGGAGTTTTCCATCATTAACACATTGAGGTTATTCTGTCTGGCAGTGATAGGGAACAAACATTGACCTATTTATTTCAGCAAAGGAGTTAGTTGCTAGGAAAAATTTCAGCTTTAATCAGGCATTGCCAATAGACTGCAACCACCTGGAGATATCTTAGAGAAATTCTCAGTTATATTGACTTTACAGAGTTAATTAGATCTTAGTCTACTACCCGGTCCGCTCGGGCTTCTATACCAAAACACCTTAGACAGGGACAGTGTAATTACAAATGACTAAAATTTGTTAATTATAGTTCATGAAGCTGAGGGGTCCAAGATCAAGTCACCAACAGATTCTGGTGTGTAGTGAGGGCTGCTCTCTGCTTCCAAGATGGCACCTTGTTGCTGCATTCTCACATGGTGGAAGGCAGAAGGTCAACAGGGACCCAACCGAGCCCTTTTAAAAGGTCACCGATCCAATTCGTGAGAATGGTGCCCTCATGACTTAATCACATCCTAAAGATCCCATATCTGAATACTGTCAAAATGGGTCTTAGTTCCCAACAAATGAATTTGGGGGGACACATGCCTTTAAACCATGGCACCTACTAAGCACATTTCTGCTAAATCATACTGTCTGAATTCTCTCCCCATTATCGCAAGTCACAAGCAGAAAATAATTTACTCACAAAATTTTTTTTTTTTTTTGCAAATCTATTTTGGTTTTTATGAATAAGATAGATTCACTCAAATAATTCACATAAATGTATTTGTAAACTTTCTATATAATTGAAATTAATATAAAAAAAGTAAAGTTGATTGATTTAAGGACACTGAAACTGCTCATCAATTATTTAACAAGTACATACAGAGCTTCTACACTGGGCCAGGAGTTATGCTAGGTACGATGTCTCAATAAGCAACAAAAATTATTTTCTACAAGGTGCTTAAGGTCAATTATACCTATGGAATGTGTGATTATAGGATTCAGAGTACTATGGAGAGGGTTAGTAGGGACACTGAACTCAGTTTTAATGGTCAGGAAATTAGGGGAAGTAACTTTTAAACTAAGAAAGCTTGCTGGACAAAAGGGAAGTGAGAAGATTATTTCAGGCAAAGGAAAGAACATAAACAGAAGTCACCTCAGGGGTCTTGAATGTGGTTAGGCCACTGGTTTTGTGTTCCTTCATGAGTGAAAGACATGCAGGGGGTGGGACATCTAAGGAGTGGCTACCTCATACAGTGTCCTAGTCACATTAAGAAGTTCAGGTTGGGGCCAGACGTGGTGGTTGACACCTGTAATCCCTCTTTGAGAGGCTGAGGTGGGAAAGATCAAGTGTCCTTTCCTCCTCATAGCTCTCTCAGTCTCTAGGAATCCTAGTGGCGGACTTCTCTAAAGCTCCTTTTTTTTTTTTTTTTTTTTCCCCCAAGCAGCATGGCTTGCCTGATTATTCTCCAGGAACTAGTCTATATATCCTTTTCAGATGGAAAAGTTATTTTATCTACACAGAAATTTTCTCATGGTGATTTGGTATCTCCGTCATCACCAAAAACTTGTACACATGGTAGATGGCCTAAAATTGTTGAATTATCTATCTTTCAAATTTACAGTGTGAATTGATATACGTTTCAGGTCCTGAAAGCTATCAAAATAACCAAAGTTCATTTATCTAGGAGATTGGTATTAGTAATTAGTTGTGTAAGTAAAAAAGTCAATAAAAGATGAAGAAGCATATCCGTAAAAAAGATGAATATACTTAAAATAAATTAAGGGTAAATTTTATTATTTTGTTATTATCATTTATTTATTTATCAGTCTTTTAAGTAGGGGCAAGGGCCAAGTGTGGGTCTACTATTCTGCATTGGCTTTCTTGTAGAAAAATACACAGTTTATTTTTGTTTCAATAGAGTCGTAATTCTAAGACACTTTCAAAGGTATCTTAGTGTAAAACAATAAATTTTTACTATGATTTACATAGAAACAATCTTTTATATTAATATTTAATCAAAGCAAGTAAAAATATATACTTTCTGTAACTACAATAATCTTTTGTATAAACTGATTTACAAATAAATACAAATCACCTTTATTTGGTGTAGAACTTTTGAGAGAGTAGATGTACCCTAGAACTAGAGAATCAATGGGGACTCTCTTGATGTAATTGTCAAGCGTATTCAGCATAATTTGAGCTAATAATTAGGTTTTACTGACAGAATGGGAAATGTCAACCCAAGGAGCTGGGTAAATTAAGATCAGTTAAGAGAGTGTCTATATTTACTTTCTTTAGTAATTATTTTCTGACAAGGAAAACAATAGTCATCATCAATCCAGTAGCTAAAATAATATGACACTTTTTTGATATGATTCATGGCTCCCTCAAGAACTTATCTGCTCCAAAAAGTAAAGGAGAAAGCAGGAAAGAAGAAAGGGAAGGATTAGATGAAAAGGAAAGAAGAAAGAAAAGGGGATTTTGCTTGTTTGTTGCAGTAGAAGTCAACTAAAAAATATAGAAGAAATGATGAAGGTAGGAAATGACCATTTGACAGTCATCATCACAATAATTTTATTCCAGCAAGGAAACATCAGTGGCTGCTAAAATTAGTGATGAACCTTTAAGGAAAAGCAGTATGCAGTACTTACTTACATTGTCTCAAAGTAGCTTCTTATAAGATACTTACTAATTTCAAAAGAATAAAATAGTAAGTAACTTTACATTTACTGCATGATACAATTCAGCTGAGCTGTCCGCCATGATACAGAAAAGATCTCCATTCCTCCAGTTTCCAAAAACAAGTTTTGTTTTTTTTTTCTCACTCATCTGAACCTTCACCTGCAGTGCATTTAATTCTGTATTTTTCTACCATCGGTCTCTTCATGTTGATGTAAATCTTCTCTAAGATGATCAACATTTTCTTAGAGAAAATACATACCATGCTCCTCACTTCCTTTTGTGTACTCACCAGTCATTGACACCCATATCTCTTCAGTCTTGTCTTAGTCGGCACAGGCTGCTACAACAAAATATCATAAGCTGTCTTAAACAGGAGATGTTTGATTCTCATAGTTCTGGAGCCTGGGAAGTTCAAAATCAAAGTACCAGCAGATCTGGTTTCTGGTGAGGGACCTCTTTCTGTCTTGGAGACAGCCAGCTTCTTACTGTGTTCTCACATGGCAGAGAGTCCAAGCTCTGGTTTCTCTTCTTCCTGTTATAAGGACACTCATCCCATCATGAGACCCTCACCTTTATAAATCTAATTAACTTCCAGAGGCCTTGACTCCAAATACCATCACATTAGGGGTGAGAGTTTCAACATATGAATTTGGCAGGAGAGGTACACAAACATTTAGTTCATAACATTCCACCCCTGGCCCCCATCATTCATGTCTTTCTTGCACGTAAAATGTATTAATTCTATCCCAATAGTACCAAAATCCATAACTCATTCTATCATCAACTCTGAACTTCAAAGTCTCACTTAAGAAACATCTAAATCAGATATGAATGAGACTCAAGGTACAATTTATCCTGAGACAAAATTTCTTTCCAGCTGTGAGCCTGTGAAACCAGATAAGTTATGTACTTCCAAATTATAATAGTGGGACAGGCATAGAATAGACTTTCCCATTACAAAATGGAGAAGTTGAGAGGAAGAGAGGAGTAACATGTCCAAACCAAGTTCAAAACCTAGCAAACAAATGCCATTAGATCTTGAGGCTCAAGAATAATTCTTTTTAGTTTGATGCTCTGTCTTCGAGACCCATGTCCTGCAAGGCTCTTTTGGGTGGGGGTTGTGCCCTCAAAGCTCTGCAATGTGAGAATCACATCCACTCCCAAGGCTCAGCTGAGTGGAATTCTCATTCTCCAGGCTCTAGGCTGCCATTGTCTAGCCTGCTGAAACCAAGGCAATGGCTCTCTCCCCCACTGTAAACCAAGGAGGCAGACCTGATGACCTCTGAATTGCCTTCAGGATTACTGCTTTTTCTTATCTTGAAGAGTAGTACACATCTGCAGCCAAATAGCTTGATGTTCTGGTACTGTGGCCTGTAAAAAGTCCTGTAGCTTTCTTTCTATTGATACTGTTTCCATTGTCTTTAGCTCTGTCAATCTGAAATAATCAAAAGAATCAGAATTCAGTCTTAAATAATTTATTCTAGCAAAAAGTTTGTTATGATTATTATAGAAACATTGGCTCCTGAAAATGAAGTAAGTTCCAGTGCAGTCGCAGACTAGAAAATGAGTCAATGAATATACTTGATGCAAATCTCATGCAGTTTTTTTTTCTTTTTTTTTTTAATAATCAACTAATCTATGTTAACTGAGACTCCTTGTTCTCCAGCTACTCAATCCACATGTGACCTGTGGCTCCTGGTAAACAGAAAGGATAGCAATGTAACTGAAGGCTGATGTGACTCCTCTTATTGTAGGCCAACTTACAAATGTCACCAAGAAATAAACTCTCATCATTCTCATTGACCAGACAATAAAAGGACAATGGACCTTGTAAAGTGGGAACAAGGAAATGGAACAATTAAAAAAAATGATTGGTTAACATTAGATTGCTTCAGGTTACATTTTTGTAAGGGTTAAAGCAGAGGGACTTCCTTATTATGCTGACTCAATCAGATTGAAATTTCCTGTTTTCAGGGGGAAAAAAATGGTCTGCTTGGGATCTATCTGCTTCCTTCAAGTTGCAGTATGATTACGTGACATTTGGCATGAGTACTCTGCTGTGGTTTAATCTGGTTTGTTGGAGTCTAGTGCGTGAGCTCACTCCAAATCAATGACCTCCAACAAGTTTTGTTTACACACACACACACACACACACACCCCTACACAATATACATTCACTTTTTTTTTTCCTATTGGTTCTCTTTCTCTGGAGAACCTTGAATAATATGCCAACTTTCCCCTATAATCAACTTCAGTGAATATTTCTGTACATGTATCCTTATGCTCATGTCAAAAAAAAAGCACTTATGATTATCCTTATGAGTAAAATTGCTGCTTCTAAGGTTCTAAACATCATTATGAAATATTGTAATATTGCTCTCCAAATAAATAATACCAATTTATTATCTGAACACCAGTGTCTGACAATTACTACAGCTTTACATCCCCCATCAGATCGGGTATTGTTGGGTTATGTTTTGTTTTGGTGAATTTTCAATATTTTTAATTGGGAATCTCATTCCTGTTTTCATCTGCATGAAATGGTGAGGTTGAGTATGTTTTCATTTGTTAATCAGATGTTCATGTTTCCTCTAATGTGAATCATCTTTTTGCATACTTTAATAATTTTTGTATTTGTTTGCTGTCAACTTTCTTATTAATTTGTAGAAGTTTCTTTTTACGCAACCAAATCTTTTATAAGTTTGTATGCATTGTAAATATCTTCTCTCAGGATATGGCTTTCAATTCACTTTATTTGTGAAATAATATTTTTGTTGTCTAGAGAAATTTTAAATCATCATATTTATCAATTTTTTCAAGGTTTGTATTTTTTTCTTTTGATTTGCAGGTTTATTTTTCATACACAGGTCATTACTGCACTTGGAACTTTTTAAATGTATGTTATGAGTAGATATCTAATTTTATTGTATATAAATAGCTAATCACTCCAATAACAGCAAAGAGTTCATCTTTTCTACTGATTTGTAATGCTACTTTTGCCAGCCATTAACTTTTCATAGATTTGTAGATCTGTTTCCAAGCTTCCTCTCCTATTCTATTGTTCAATATTTTTGTATAAACAATTCCCTTCAAACATTCCTGACAACGTATTTCCTCTTGAATATTATTCTGGTCTGGTCTCTTTAAACAGCTGCATTTTATTGATGGAACATAAAACAGGCAAAGGGAAGGAGCAAGATACAAAGTTCATTTAATATCCTGAAAAAAATAGATCAGCCTTAAGTATTTTAACAGCTATATATTATTTATTTAGTGATTTTGGTTTTGTTTGTAAACAAGCTAGTTATAGTGTAGTAAAGAAGAAATATGGGAGGAAAAATAAGACTTTAAAGATGTATCTAATTTTGTAATTAACATACACTTCCTACTCAACATGAGCCACTTCACCCAGCTATTATTTCTTTTATAAATGTGAGAGGGAACTAGTATTTGAACTTTGAAAAACTGGGTGATTCGAGCTATTGTCTGATTTAAACCCACGAAATCACCAAATGTAATAAAATGTAATAAAATTATATTACATTTTCTTATCTTGCTGAAAATATAGGTATGTTTTATTGAAGCAACTACATTCTTAAGAGAAGGAATTAATTCTTTTCACTGTTACTGTATATAATGTCTCAGAACATAAAATAATCTAGGTGTTTCCATGTGGCCAAATTGTAAAACAATATGTTCTAGGATTCTGCCAAGTCATCAGATAGTGTTCCCATATCTCCCATTCAAGATCACAGGATATCAGCTTTAAACAAACAGAACTGTGAAGCCCAATTAATCTAAAAGCTGGTCCATTTTTGTTTGTTTCTTGGTTTAGGGCACCATTCTGTTTTATTGTACAGGTCATAAAACTCATGTGAAATCTGTAACTGATCCAGCTTTTCCAATTGAAGAAATAAGTACCCAGTTCACCTCCTTGCCTCTGAATGGTATTTTGAAAATTATTAATCAAATTACTCTTCTAATAATATATTGATTTCATCCATCTGTAGCAAAAGTAAGTGCTGGATAATTAAATTTGATTATATTATCGACCATAAGAAATAAATAAAAGTAAATCATTGTTGCTTCTGAAATCCAAATATGACAAGGATTTGATTTCAGGCACCTGAACTTTGTAGCTCAATTTGAACAGAAACATTAATGAAGGTTATCTAAGCTTTGGTTTTCTTACCTCTAAAATTAGGATAATAACTTCTTCATTTTAAAGTTTTATTAGGATAAAGTAAGCATGTTTTACCATTATTATTCTTATTTTTATTATTAATGCACCATTAATTTTCAGTTCTACTTAGATGACATTATGCTGCAAACCATTTTTTATTAATTTCATATGATGTAGGTAGTACTCTAACTGGTGAATAGTCTTTTAAAAGAATGTTTATTGATTCTTAGTATTGTATATATCTAATCTAGCATTTTCCTTCTGAGGAAGTAAGAGCTCTCTTCAACTACTGGTGCATGTGTGTGGCATAATTTCAGGTCTTGTTATGTAATGAAAAGTATTTATTTGTGTGTATATCTACTTACTTAACAGACACATGCTTCAGCTTTGTTTTCCAATTTTAGATTTCCAAATTTTAGTTTTTTTGTTTTGTCTAAAATCATAAGCTTACAATTTTAATTCAGTTTAATATCTATATAGCAAAATATGGTCACTTCCTTTAGAATTCAAAAAAAGAGTGTTTGAGATTATATGCACTACCAGGGAATTTTATTACCAGAAGAAACCCTGCAGTATAATTTATAAATACAAAACTGAAGTTTTAATGTTACTAAGTTAATGTTAAAACTCATTATATTAATATTACTCGTTAAATATTCTGGACTTTGAGGTGTCTATATTACCTCATGATTCTGGTAAAAACAGAGAACATAGAATATTCTTTTCAGTGACTGAAAAAAGAGAAAATTAAAAGGGCAGTTTTGGGTGAAGAAGCTTTTGAGGCACTATTTCTCTTTAAAAAATCTGAATATACTAGTTGTGGGAGTGAGACACTGTTGTTTCCATATTTCATTTCATCACTTTTATGCCAGTGTTCTGTAACTTATATCCTAAGTTAGTGGGTACAAGAGGGCCCAGTTCTGGGAGGCTAATTTGCTCCTTACTGATCCAGATAAAGGGGAGGTTTCCAACATGCTAATCTGGCTGAGGGCTTATGAGACTGCTATTTGCCTGTGATTTATTTGATCTCTCTTGTGTTCTACATGGGGAAGTTACACAATTTATTTTGGATAGGCCAAGCTCATCTTTCATGAAGTGGCAGCCTTTATCCTTTATTTTTTCCATTGATTAATGCCAGTAGGTTCTTATCTGTCTTGACCAGCTGCTGCTGTGAGGTGCGAAACCTGTGCCCTTATTCACAGGAAATGCAACTCCCCCACCACCACCCTGGGTTTCACTGACATCATGGTCAGTGGAAGAAGTAACTTCATGCCCATGTACCTTCACAGGAGTCCAGATCCCTTCACTTTGTTCAGAGGGGATTACAAACAGCCAAGGCTGTTGTGTTGTCCATAGCTAAGCTTGGCAAATGGGCTCACACAAGAGAGTGACTTACCATAGTATCCTTACCACTCTGCTTCTAGATCCTGTAATCGAAATGTATCCAAGTTGTTTCATCTTTCATACATTATGAATACTTTTCCCTCCTATTTTGAGATACCAAAGAGGTACTTTCCTCTTACTCAAACCCTACTACAAAACATAATGTTCTAATTTACTTTCCACTTAGGCTTTCTCTCTTTCTATATGACTGAGAAGATCTCTCAGTAAGTGTCCTCTTGCACAAAGTGCAAAGTAATGAAACTAGTATAACAGAGAACAACGTACAATGCTCTGAAACCATTTTATGCACCATCATATAATTATTTTATTGTTCCATTTTTTGTTTAACATGTAGTGGTAAAGCCTTAGGTATCAGAAACTTCATGTGGAACTGGCTCCAGTTGATCAATTATTGGAATATAGGAGGTGTGACATACTGCTTTGGGGTGTGAACACTGCTTTAAGGTGACACACTGCTTGCAGAAAGCAGGGCCACTGCTTTGAGCCTTTGCTGCCATTCCAACACCATGGGAGAGTTAAAAGCTTTACATCCTGGTATGCATACAATTATCCATAGAACTAGTTAGCTTCAAAGTTCTAAATGGAATGTGTATTGTTGTGGTTGCTTGTATCTGTCCATCTTAGATTCTTCCTAGCAATAATTTTGAGAGACCATGGATTGTGGGCTGAATGGAGAATGAAGCCTTTTCAAATTCACCTCCCAGGTAGCCAATGACATGTAGTTTCCAGAGACTAACGTGCTTCAAATGCTGGTCTCTATAACTACTACATACTCCCTTTTGTTTATGTATATGTTCCCATTCATGAACTACCTAATAGGGGCCTTAAACTCATACTCGGTATGTTAAACAGTCTGAGCTGCTGTAACAAATACCATAGACTGGGTGACTTATAGTAACATAAACTGGGGGTTTCTGTTTCTGTTTCTCTTGGTTTCTGTACTTCTGGAGGCTGGGAAGCCCAAAATTAAACAGATTTGGTGTCTGATGAGGGTTCACTTCCTCACAGATGACCAACTTCTTACTGTAACTTCACAGGGCAGAAATGGGGAGGGATCTTTCTGGGGTCTATTTCTATAAGGGCATTACTCCCTATTCTGAGAACTCCTCCCTTGTGACCTAATCACCTGCCAAAAGCCCTACTTCCTAAAACCACTGGGAGTTAGGACTTTAACATATTAATTTCAGAGAGATATATTCAGTCCTTTGGACTGGGAAACTGTAGTATTCAGAATTTATTACTCTGCTGATGCTTCATTGCTGCACATATAATACAAAAGAATATTTTTATGTATCTTTAGAGACATTGCCTAGGACTCCAGGTTTGGGTCAAATCTCTAAGCTACCACTCAGTACAAAGTATCCAAAAATAGGAAGAAGACATTCATGTTCCTCTCTAGAGAGAAGAAAAACAAATGCCATAGTTGGAGTGTAACAAAGCCTCCAACTTCATCTCACGTCTAACTTGAAAATCACCATGTACATGAAATATATCTGACCCTGAATGACCCTCTTTTCTCCTACTCTAATTGATACCCCTCTTTCCTAATCCATTGTCTATGTCAAATGTTCCTGCTATTCCTCTTCTTTAGGATACCTGGATTCACTTTATAGCTCTTCCATGTATAAATCTAATAGATAACACAACATCTCTGAGGCTCCTATTTTGATTTGTAAAACTGGGATGAAGGTTAACCTACAAATGATCTGCAGGTTTCTACAGTGAACCCACTAGGAAACACTTCTAGAGAGAGAGTGTTTCATAAGTATGAGACCTCACGATGGAAAGTCTGAATTTTCTTCCCCAAATTAAGACACCTATATATTTGGGTGAAGCATAATGCAAAATGCATTTTCCTTCTGAGACTGCAGGAGAACTCTCCAACTAATATAATTATGTGATTATTACTATTCTTTGAAGATCTGTGATTTAGAAAGTATTTAAACCATGAGTGTTTATAAACAGTGTTTGTATTTTAGGTTCACTGACAGCAATATATTACTTTATCAAATTAAATAGACTTATGAATAATACAACATTGTAACATTGAGATTATTTGGCAAAACAACTAGAAGATTACCTGTTTGTCTGGCATAATTATACATTTTGTCTGGTGACATGTACGTTTAAAAATAAATATACTTATTAGCAAGTATTAAAACATGTATACATATATGCACTATATATGCACACATATAGACAATATGGAAAACAGTAATATACTTAATAAAACATAAAAATTAATAAATACTTACATATTTGGGATTTTTAAATTAAGTACATTGTCATTCGTGTATATGAAATATTTATGTACTTACCAATGTACATAGATTTGACATAGTTCTTATTTGTTTTCATTTCAAATAATAGTCTCTGTCTATATACAATTTCACATGCACAAAAAAATTCAGAGTAAGGGCTCCAAAAATCTGTGCCTGAAAGAAAGCAATCAGAACCCAGGAAAAAATGGGCAAAACCAAAATTTTAGAACTCTGAACATTAACCAGTGATCTCAAACAATCTAAAGGTCATTTTAAAAACTGTGAAACTATCATAAGAACAGTGAGCTGTGGAATTTCAACTTGTTCTAATTCCATCCCCCAACCCCTAGATTCACAGAAGATTTGCAAACCAACAGCTTTGTAGTCACAGTAGCCATAATGTAATCAACAGAAAAATTCTACCTAAAGATGTGTGTGTCATATTTCCCAAAACCATAAACATATTATTTTACACATTATCATATATGTCAACATAATGTCTAATTGAATGAATCCAGTGACATACGCTTTAGAGACACAATGTTCTTAAAGTTTTTACAATTGCCAAAAAAAAAAAAAATTGCCGGAGGGCGGAGCAAGATGGCCGAATAGGAACAGCTCTAGTATCCAACTCCCAGCGCAAGCGACACAGAAGACCGGTGATTTCTGCATTTTCAGGGGGCGGAGCAAGATGGCCGAATAGGAACAACTCCAGTCTCCAACTCCCAGCGCGAGCAGCACAGAAGACCGGTGATTTCTGCATTTTCAACTGAGGTACTGGGGTCATCTCACTGGGGAGTGCCGGACAATCGGTGCTGGTCAGCTGCTGCAGC
>NW_016809436.1:249986-252819 GCF_001698545.2 Rhinopithecus bieti
CTCATAGGTGGGAACTGAACAATGAGATCACTTGGACTCGGGAAGGGGAACATCACACACTGGGGCCTATCATGGGGAGGGGGGAGGGGGGAGGGATTGCATTGGGAGTTATACCTGATATAAATGATGAACTGATGGGTGCTGACGAGTTGATGGGTGCAGCACACCAACATGGCACAAGTATACATATGTAACAAACCTGCACGTTATGCACATGTACCCTAGAACTTGAAGTATAATAAAAATAAAAAATAATAAAAAAAAAAGAAATGTTTGTCTTCTTAGATGGTAACCAAATCTTTTAAGTGCATAAAATTTACATATCATGTAACTGAATGACATGAAAGCTATTTAATTTGTGACTTACCTCAATAAATGTTGCCTTCTCCCTGGGCTAGTCACAGTTCCCCTCTGGCATAGCATAATGTCTCATTCTTACTTACTGGCAGGAAGTTAGGCACCTAGAATTCTTGTGATTGCTTTCAGAATGGTCGAGTTTTACTAAAATCATTCAGAACCTATGTCTCTGCTTGGGGCTTGAGAAGAATGTCAACTGTTTTATATTGTGATTTTTTTTTTTTTTTTTTTTTTTTTTTTTTTTTTTTTTTTTTTTTTTTTTTTTTTTTTTTTGAGGGTGAGTGTGGCTGGAGATAGTTGTTCTTAGGCATAACTAGATTTAGGTTATTAATCTGAATTTATTTGTTAATTGTCTATGTTACAGGCATAGTAATTTTAAGATCTTCCTGAATTAAGTATGATTTCCCTGTGGGTTCCAGGTTTTACTTTAGTTATGTTTGAAAGCAGTAAGACAAAAATTTCAGACCTTAAGAAATGGGTCAAAAGGCTTTAGCTGTGTCAAAAGATAAATTACAACAAGTTTAAAGATGTAATTAACTTATGTTAGGAATTCATGAATATGATAGCCTCTTATCTAAAAATAGAGAGATGCTACATGGGGCATTGCAGAGTAGTCAGTTTTTCTAAGGTACCTTGAGCAGCATTGAGGAAATAGCATAATACAAAAAGTGGATTAGTTAACATTAGATTAGTTCAGGTTACTCTCTTTATAAGGGCTAAAGTGTGGGAACTTCTTTGTTATGTAGGTTGAAACTGCCCTGTTTGGAGGCTGGGCTTTCATTTCTCTCCTGATTTCTTGGAAGGTCAAATAAACAACTTAGTTTCAGTTTGCTAATGCGTTAAGTTGAGCATTTGTTACTCCATTTTGATTTGATCTGTTGAAGCCTAGTGCAGGAGCTCAAACCAAATCGATGTTGTCCTATACAGTTGTTAATATTTAACAACTGTAATACAAATTGTGAAGTCAGAACTGGAAATCCTCTGTGCTGCTTCTCCCTTTCTCTGAGTGCAGAGGTTTATAATTATCGAATAGTCCAGAGCAGCAATGAAGATATGATTTCTGATAGAATTACTTTAAAAGAGATGTACTAATGTGTATATAGTATATGCTACCTCAATTTACTCCAAATTTATCACTTAACAGAGAGTTAGAAAGAAGTGTTTAGTAATCAGATTGTAACTTGAAGTTCTGTGTTTGTTTTGGAGTAACTATAATTCAAATGGTACAATATATAATATGACTTTACCACGAACATTTGTTTTCTTTTAGTACAGCATAAAAATATGATTTTCTCTTTCTCTGAAGTGATTTCTGAAATTTACCTTTTAGTAAAAGTGGTGGAAGCAATGATTTAAAGTTATCATGTTAAATTAATTAGCTAATTTATTCAGGACACAGTCCAATCATTTCCTAAACTGAGTTATGTTATTTCTTGGAATAGACTCATCATATTAGTCAGAATTCTCTAAAGAAACAGAACTAGGATGGAGACATATATATATGAAGATATGTATTATAAAAAATTGGCTCATGCAATTTTGTATGCAGAAAAGTCCCACCACATTAGAAGTCTGTAAACTGGAGACGCAGGAAAGCTAGTGGTCTACCCTAGTTAGTCTACCCTAGTTACACATGTTTACTAGCTTATTGTTCACCTTATAGATTAATTGCAGAAAAATATAAGATTTAACATTTCTACTCTTCTGACTTGATGAGGTCCACAGCATGGATTTCTGACCAGTTAATGCAAACTGGATTCCTATTGCTCTAAGAAAATCCAGGAAGTTAAATCAGTAACACAAATACATCTTTTGATTTATTTCAGGGCCAAATAAACCCACTTGGAATTATTCAACCTTTGCTGAACTTCTTAGATGTAACTAAGAGGTGACTGTAATTGAAGCATTCTTAAGAGTTTCACTATATTATGAAAATGTGTGCTTAAAGTTGGTAATCATAAAAAATAATTTTGAAATGGCAAGGAAGGCGGTGGTTTCTTCTTGAAAACTCTGTATTTTAGTTGAGGATGTGGAGGGATCAGTTGACTTATTTGCCACTTAGGATTGCACAGTAGGAGGAGTTGGTGAAAGGGCAGCCAACACTGGAGTGGGCCTGAGAAGTGGGAGGGCAGTTTGCATTAGTGCATATGGGTCAAAGATAAAAATGTTGGGTAATGGAGATTTGCCTGATGTATTCATTGTAATTAACAGTCATGAAAAGCACCGGGATCTACAGTAGATGGAGAAAATAGTGACTGGATAGTAGTGGGAAAGACTAGGATGGGGTCAAGGCATCAGAAGGCAGAATTACTGAGTAGAATATTTGCTGTCAGAAAGAAATAAAGAGAGAGAGAGAGAGAGAGACCAAGTACAAAGTTTCACTTGGTGGTCAAAGTGCTATGGCTGTGACAACTCCTGACACTGGGTTCTCTGCTTTAAAAAAAAAAACCTCTCTCTCTTTTTTTTTTTTTTTTTT
>NW_016809436.1:256816-261455 GCF_001698545.2 Rhinopithecus bieti
CAGTGGCGCTATCTCGGCTCACTGCAAGCTCCGCCTCCCGGGTTTATACCATTCTCCTGCCTCAGCCTCCCGAGTAGCTGGGACTACAGGCACCCGCCACCACGCCTGGCTAGTTTTTTGTATTTTTTAGTAGAGACAGGATTTCACCGTGTTAGCCAGGATGGTCTCAATCTCCTGACTTCGTGATCCGCCCGTCTCGGCCTCCCAAAGTGCTGGGATTACAGGCTTGAGCCACCACGCCCGGCCAAAAATACATCTCTTAATGAACAGAGTAGTGTCGCTGGTCAGGATTGGCATGACAGGTCCACAGGACCTGAAATTTTACGAGATAATTGCAGTGGTGTGATCTGATAATTAACCTTTCTTGCTCTTTACCTGGACCATTCCTGGAGCCCAAGCCCAGAGGCTTGGAAATGAACCACGCACTTCATTTAGGTTGTGCAGGCTGTGAAGACTGAAGTTTTAGCTCAATTACCCTTTGGGGTCTTAGCTCACAGCATTTCTTCATGGCTTTCTTCCTGATTAGACTCTCTTCCTAAAGGCTTTTAGAAAGTGTTCGCCATCAGCCAAGTGCAGTGACTCACGACTATAATCCCAGCACTTTGGGAGGCCGCAGTGGGCAGAAAACGAGGTCAGAAGTACGAGACCATCCTGGCCAACATGGGGAAACCCTGTCTCTACTAAAAAATACAAAAATTATCTGGGTATGATGGCGTGTGCCTGTAATCCCAGCTACTCGTGAGGCTGAGGCACGAGAATCGCTTGAACCCAGGAGGCAGAGGTTGCAGTGAGCCAAGATCATGCCACTATATTCCAGGCTGGTGACAGGGCAAGTCTCCATCTAAAAAAAAAAAAAAAAAAGAAAGAAAGAAAGAAAGAAAGAAAGAAAGCATTCATCATCATGGGCTGACCAACAATTTCTACATTCCTAACGAGGCCACATGCAGCGGTTTATGCCCCTAATCCCAAGACTTTGGGAGGGAGAGACAGGAGGATCACTTGAGTCCAGGAGTTTGAGACCAGCCTGGGCAACGTAATGAGACCCTGTCTCTATATAAAATAATAATAAATTCTACTGTGAAAACAGCAAGGGGAATGAGGTCAAGCCCAAAGGATTTAAATGGCCAGATAAGGCTCTACTCGATGAATAAAGAGGAATATCCCGTGAATGTGACTGTATTGTTTTAGAATATCTTGTTCCAACAGTTATATTGGACCTACAAATGTATAGACAACATATTAATATTAGGTCTCTTTCAGAACTATTTCAATCCATGAACAATAAAAGTAAGTAAGTTACTAAGTGTTTAATTTCCTCCCTATAATACTAAATGTGTTGTTGACTTGTTCTTTGTCGTATTTTTTTTAGCTTATGAAAGGATATTATTTGTAGCTATGTTTTCCTTTGCAAATCCCAGTACTGGGCACTCCTAAAAACTTTGCAAGATATGTGGTTCACTCTTCTGCTTAAATTCCTCCAGTAATTATCAATGACACCTGGGATAAAATCCAAACTCCTTACTAAAGGTCTCCCTAGATGAACTTCTTCCTATTGCTTTGGTGACAGCCATGCATACTCTTCCTTTCTTATGACTCTCCTCTCTCGTGAACGTGCTAAATTCCTTACAAAGCCAGGGTTTTTACATTTGCTTTTCCTTCCTCCTGTAGCATTTCTCAGCAGGTCTTCACATAAAGCTTTCCCCTTCTCATCTTTTTGATTTCAACATAAATTATATCCATCTTCCTCTGCCCTTTCTCCCAGGTTTTCCCCATCATACCAATATGAAGTTTTTTAATAAAAAAATTATTTTATTTCCTCCAGAAGTTGACTGTAAGCTCATTGACAGCATATTGACTTTTTGATAGCTATATCCCCTGATTCTGCAACAGAGCCAATCACATCATGCGTCATCTATATTCATTAATTGTAGGAGGAATAAATTATAAAATGCTATATTTACAGTGCATTAGTACTAGGCTAAATCTGTTTGCTAAGCCTTATTTTTATTAGTATATGATCCTGTCACCAGTGTTCCACTTAAATATATTGCCTATTCTAAGTATTATATTTTATGTGGCATTAAGTATTCATTTAAAATATTGAGGAACATAGTCCCTTGAAATTATTTTCCATTCCTATGGAATCACTACACTGTGGACTATACAAATAAGCTTATGAAGCATCACTGCAATGTACATTTGCATGTAATATAAAGATTATACTTATTACATTTCTTCCTCTATTCTGCTAAATACTTTAGAATTTTTCATCTGTTAAATCTTTTGCTTTTCTTTCTCGAAGTCTGTTGATCTTTTTACTTTTGTTTTGTTGAATTTTCTCAAATTGTGTGTTCTAAAGATCTAAGAGTGACAAATTGTGAAATTTAATTTTGTAACTGCAATATCATAATTGATGTTTTAAGAAAATTATCAAGGGAAACAGGAGAGAAACATGCTGTAGATTAAAACTCCTGGTAACCTGTTGGCCCAGACAAGCATCTGAAAACTGCTAGGAGGAATGACATGATTTTACCTCTGTATTAGGGTCTCTCAGCACTGTAGTATTTTGGGGTGGATAATTATTTGTTTCCATGGGGATGTTCTGGGCATTTGAGGATGTTTAGCAGCATCCCTGGCTTCCACCAACCAGAAGATAATATCAGTCTCTCCTCCAGTTGCGACAACTAAAAATGGATCCAGACCTTGACAAATATCCCTTCGGGATCAACCCCCTCTCCCCATTGACTTCTATACTATAGGATATGTCATTTGTTATAATTCCACAAGTATAATTTTTCACAAGGTGCTTTTGGGCTCTGGGAATGCTGACACATAGCCATTATTTTTGGCTTTTTTTTTTTTTTTTTCCCAATTTCATCTCTCTTTTCCATGAAGGCATGCCACAATCTTCATATAGGTCACTTTAGATCGGTAGATTTACTTTCACTTTCACAGGTATAAAAGCATATTTTCTATCTGAGTTTTAAATAGTAAGAATAAAGCTCTAAGCCGACACTATTCACAGCGAACCACCCTCAAAATAGAAGTGAATGTGAAACCACAGATATTTCATTGAAACATATCTGAAGATAAAAACATACCTCAAGCTTCACAGATATAGGACTTCTGAGCTGAGAGGTCAGTTTGTAGATAACTAGGGTTGTTCTAAAAAGGACTGATGACAAATTATTTTACTTGCTCCTATTTCAGGATCTTCCAGACATATTGTCTACCCTAAGCACCAGGCTGGACACATTGGGAAACAGGCTGGCCACCTGGGCTCCCAGGCCTTCTACCCAGGAGGTCAGCATAGCTACCTAGTCCCACCTGCTGGCGCAGCTGGCATTCCTGTTCAAAATCAGCCAGGTAGACCTGCAGGGGTACCATGGATGCCAGCACCACCACCACCATTAAACTGTCCACCAGGATTGGAATACTTAAGTCAGGTAATTTCAAATACGTAAAATACTCATAAAAAATAAAACTGTGCTTCTGGTTTATGAACCATAGTAATTTTGGTTAAGTGATATTTATTTATTTACTGCTTATTAATTCATTAATGTCAGAAATGGTAAACAACACATTCTGTTAACAAATCACTAGTTCTTTTGGGTTCGATTCATTGTTAAATCAAAATATGAATGTCACAGGTGATTGTTTTCTAAGATTTTTTATATAATGTGATAATAGTCCAAAGTCAAAATTTATTAAGCACTATTTTCTAGGTTTTGTTTTTAAGCATTATACATGTATTACCTCACTTAATCTTTCCAGAATCTCTATGATGTGTAAGCGTTGTAATCATCTTCACCCTACACAAGAGGAAACTGAGGTCCAGAGCAGTTATATAACTTACCCAGGATTAAAAACCTAATGAACTGGGGGTGCCCTGTTCATCACCAATCAGCGCTGGTACCCTGATTCTGGATTCTGTGCTTTTTAATTCCAATACTGAATAATTTTCTTGACATTTAAAAGACATCTAAAGTTCAGAGTTGAGTTTTAGTAAGTAGTACCAAAAATGACTTAATATTTTGTGTGGGATTTGAGTCATCTTTTCTTCCAATTAGTAAAATTACATTTTTATGATGCTTTTTTTCTGTGGAAGACCCAATTTTACAAATGTCACCAATAAGGAAAAAAAAGTCCTGGATTTTGCTGTACTACATGATAGCTTACCTCAGCAAACTGAGGTTTAATATTTGTTTTGTCTTAGAGATCAGATTGGTAAAATAGGAATATAAAGTTTTATATCTCCAATCTATAAACAAATATTTCTGTGATAGTCAATGAGTTTTCAGTAAATGAATTATCTCTCTTTTACTCTTTATAATAATTTAATTTCCCACAATGTACTTGCACAGTGAATATTATAAGAATGTTTAGTAGTTCATATTTCTCTAAGAAATACCCTAGCTTTTTTAATGAGAGTCTCAAAAATATATAGAAGAAATTACCACTTACTATAATATGATTATATGAAGTAGACATAAAATGAGTAACTGAGACTTACAGTAAAAACTTATTTAAATCGATAAAAAAGTCTTTATATTTTAAATCCTCATTTAGGAAGAACATTGTTTTCTAACTTTTATAGGGATTCCACTATATTAGTTTATTTTACCTAAATTTACAATAT
>NW_016809436.1:261701-283518 GCF_001698545.2 Rhinopithecus bieti
CATTTAGGAAGAACATTGTTTTCTAACTTTTATAGGGATTCCACTATATTAGTTTATTTTACCTAAATTTACAATATTAGTAATGAATGCTTTCAATAAACATATAGCATTTTTAATTAAGAATATGTTAACTTTAGTTTTACAATAAAAGGTAGCAAACTTATTAAAAGTTGATAATGATAAATGTCAATAACTGATTATATGCAGTATTAAACAATAAAACATGAATAGTAATTGATTATAAAATATTTAGCATACAACTTAATTTTCTTTTACTATAATAGATAGATATGATACTAATTCATCAGCAAATTGAACTTCTGGAAGGTATGTATTAATTGTATTGCTTATATTTCTAAAAAGAGAAGTTTATGCAAATAAAGATACACCGAAAACTATAAATATAGCATTCCGAGGGATGTGGGATGGTAAACCTGATTATTTACAAATGTCTGTCTTAACAATAATGAAATCAGTAGTCTATTTCTGAACATTAGAAGTTAAATGGTAAAATACAGTTGGCCCTTCCTATCCGTGGGTTCCACCTGTGTGAATTCAATCAACCATGGATCAAAATATATTTTAGAAATTGTACCTGTACTGAGCATGTGCAGACTTCTTTTTCCTTGTCACTATTTCCTAAGCAGTACAATATAACAACTCTTTACATAGCGTTTACCTTGTATTTGCGTATTATAAGAAATCTAGAGATGATTTAAATAATACAGGAGGAGGTTCATAAGTTATATAGAAACACCACGCCATTTTATATCAGGGACTTGAGCAGCCTAGGATTTTCTTATTCACAGGAGGTCCTAGAACCAATCTCCCATGGATACTGTGGGATGACTGCACTATTACGATAAGCATCTGTCCTAATGTTATAAACTCTAATGTAGAAGGAATACAGCCAAGACTTATTTTTGCTCTCTTGTCTCTCTCCAAATAACTTTAAGGGATTCAATCACTTTACCTGACTTCTACCACTTCAGCTCTTTTCTCTCCAATCTGTGATCACCTTGAGAATGGCACAGAGCCACATCCAATATTTTAGTTACCTTAGTACATTTCCAAGTGAGTAAACTTTTTGAATTTGGATGGGAGTGTTTTGGAAAATTGTTGTTCCTGCCCACAGTTTCTCTTGGGAGTTCAGATGAATCCAGTAGAATCTTTGTTCCATGCACTGTAGATTACTAGCCAGGGTGCAGGGGCACTGCAGTGTTGTAGGATGCTGACCAGCAGGCCTCCAGCTTGTCTTCTTAGAAGAGCACTCTTGCTCCTGCTGAATATTCCTGATGCCACCAGATATTTTCTTGGGTCCAGTGCTTCCTAGGTGCACGAATAAATTTAGTAAGCCTCTACATGCTTCAGAAAGGCCGCTAGGGGAATGAGAGCCTAGGTAGAGTTATGAACCACAGTGTCTTCCCTCTGATATGATAAAGTTACTTCTTCTATGTATTATAAAAACTGCTGGTTTTTAGAAAATATCTGTTAAATAAATTCATTTTGCATAGCTGCAGTTTCTTTAACTGGTTGAAATTGTAACTTGAATTGTACAAGCAGAGTAATGAATTTCATTAACATATACAATTGTTACCTATTACATTTAAACTGCTTTTAAAGTACGTGATTAGATATTTATAATGTTCTTGGTTTTTTGTAGTTTTGCTAAATTAAGTTTGCTCTGGAAAGGAGCACTATGTTCTGTAATAGTTTGTATTCTGAATTATTTAAAATGTTTTATTTTATGGAATATATAATAGAGATTATAAAATCCAAAAGGCCAGACAATATACATTATACAGCATTGTATTTATAATTTTTAGATTTATAAGCTTTATATATATTTGCACAATATATGTGCTTCATTGAAAAATACAAAGTTCCACATTTACCAGTTTTAAGTTTTAAAAAAAGACATTTTAATTTTCTTTTCTTTTTTTCTCAAATTGAAAGTCTATATTGTTTGCTAACATCAAGGCATATAAAAGATTATTACTCAGTTTATTTTAGCACCTGAGACTATGACAAATACTTATATCTTACCATGACTGAAAAGTTAATAGATTCTAAAATATAATTGCTGCAATCTTTTATTTTGTCTCCATTTTTCAAGTAACTTGAAGGAAACTTCAAGATTGTGTAACCCCATTGATCTCATTTTATAGGTAAACGAGCTTAAGATTTTTGCAAGTAAGTTACATAATTAAACAATTAGTTGGATAATAGATGCCCACACAGGAATTAATTTTTTTTAATTCGATTTTAAATTTTTTCACAAACTTTTGTCTATAGCAGATGTTGAGGTCAAGTGCAGTTCCTATATAGGCACAGTCCAGGACCTGTTTGAGTCCCACCATAGACTCTTAAGGAAGTTTATGGTAATAGGACTTGTGAGGAACATTTCTGTATGATGTTATGATGTCCTTTTGTGGATAGTGGGACAATTCATTGCTCCTTCATGGCTTTAAACAAGGAGAGGTTTCCAATGTGTGGTTCAATATGGAAGTCCTTGGTAAGACACCATGTGAGCGTCAGCATTTTGTGTTCCTCTGTTTCCCCAAGAGGTCAGCCTATCTAAGGTACAGAGTTCACTTAGGATGCTCATGGTCTAGATATTCTGAGTTGAAGCCCTGATTGCCAAGCACCTTCCCCATTTGTTTAATATTCATCTCTTACTTTCAAATTACTGCAGAGCTAAATAAGGGCGCCCTGAGCCCAATGTGATGTTCTAATTTGCCTTCCATTTTTGCCTCTCACTTTTTATGCATGTGCCTTGAGAATTAACCCTCTTATTACCTTTCATCAAATGGTGCAAACAAACAAGACATAAGTGTGGCTTGTAAAACGAAATCTTAAACCAATTGATTTAATATATTTTTTGCAATCATCCTATATTCCTCTCCGTAATATACAATAACTATACCAAATAAATGGATGTTTTATCCGTACACCTAGCACCACTGTGCTTACCTGCAGTATTGCCCCAACCCTCAGCAGCAAAGTCTCTCTTCTCATAGGAGTCTATGGGATTAGAAAAATATGACTTGCTTTCTTTTCCATGTCTCACAGAAGGACTCAATTTCTCCATACATTAATAGCCTAGCTTCCTCCTTTCCCTTTGCCTTTTTCCTCTGCTTGATCAACTCTAAATACCATTCCTTTTTATTCTTTCTATGATACTTGGAGCATCATCTAAAACTAGCTAGATATTATAATATCTTAAGATAGGTTCAATAATTTTAACATAAAGGCAACTGATTTTATTTTCATTTTTAGTCCTATTCAGTTTTGAAAGTAGTAATGTGTATGATATCAAGAACAGCTTTGGGCAGAGGATTTATTTTGCAGCAGAAGATACTAATTTCTGTACCCGAAATTGCTGTGGGCGGTCTAGACCTTTTACCTTGAGGATTACTGATAATGTGGGTCGAGAAGTCATAACTCTGGAAAGACCACTAAGATGTAACTGTTGTTGTTGCCCCTGCTGCCTTCAGGAGGTATGTGAGCAATTACTAGAGCTTTTCGTAAAGTAGTTCAGCAAGGATTTCCACCCTTTCATTGAATCTATATAATCAAATGACATTTAAAGGAATATGGCTCCATGAGCTATATGTTTGGGCTTCTGAATCAATTGTATAAGAAGGGAAGGAAGGCAAGTAAACAACAGGGAATAGTTAGCCTCGTGTCCTGCAGCAGTCTGCCTCATGGGGTTGAGCAACTGCTCAGATATGAGAGTTCTTGATATTCAAGGAAAGGTCAGATAGGGCACCTTTTTCAAATCATTTTTTAGAGATGACTATAAGAGGCGTGGTCGAAACCAGCAGAGCTGCACCATTGAAAATATCCTAAAATTGCATTCTAGGATTATGGGGACAAAAGAATGAAGGAAAGAACAGATGTGTTCATCTCATAATTTTGGCCAACCTACTAAGGGACAAACCTAGGACAAAGTCTTATCTCCTATGTTTTCCATTTCTCCTTTTCAAAATAAAAACCTATATATCTGTGTCATCTGCAAAAGGGATATCCTAAATGGGAATATCTTCAGCTCTGTAAAGACCAGATATCTCTGTTTCATATTGCATGGCAGCCTACTCCTAGAGAATATGATTTCAGGGAAGACACTGGGGTACAGAGATGTTTTAGGAAAATTGGCCTTTTCCAGGATCCCACTGGCCCAACACCGTATCTACCTGGGTAACTTAGTCTTGCATACAGATTGCTGTGAGAACATCACACAGATAGAGATAAAGGCATAGACTTATCTAAAGTCTAATACTGTACTTATTTTGAGAGGATAATTGAAGTTATTTGTAATGAATTGCTTTGTTTTCCATGCCAATTAGGTTTAGGTATAATTATATATTTGTAAGAATATCTATCTGAGGAAAAACTGAGAATTTGATGGGAAATGCTCTATAGTTTGAATAGCACATTAAAATGTGTTACATTGTTTGATCTTTTTTTTAAAAAGTCCTAGGAAGTCCTCACTTACAATGTCTGGCACTTAGGAAATGCTCAGTAAATTAGAGCTATTATTAGATATTTTTATTATGATGATTTATTACATTTATACATATTTTACTTTTGTAGATAGAAATCCAAGCTCCTCCTGGTGTACCAGTAGGTTATGTTACTCAGACCTGGCACCCATGTCTAACAAAGTTTACCATTAAAAATCAGAACAGAGAGGATGTACTAAAAATTAGTGGTCCATGTATTGTGTGCAGCTGTTTTGCAGGTGTTGATTTTGAGGTAAGAGATGTCATAATGTTTATGGAATTTGCTTTTTTAATATAAGAAGAATATAATTTTGCAGAATGTTATGAATGCCTTAAATTAGTATTGTGTACTGATGTCTCAATAGCAAGATAATGTTCCCATATATTTAACTTTGATCAGAGTGGAGGTTATTACTGACTAAAGGTCAGTATTGATAATGATAAATGGATGAAAAAAGAAGCAGAGCTCTGTAGTCAAATAAAAATAAGCAAATCATCTA
Source organism: Rhinopithecus bieti (assembly GCF_001698545.2). Taxonomy (NCBI): domain Eukaryota; kingdom Metazoa; phylum Chordata; class Mammalia; order Primates; family Cercopithecidae; genus Rhinopithecus; species Rhinopithecus bieti. The sequence continues at coordinate 266,707 of NW_016809436.1, forward strand.
ACACTTAAACATGTTGGTTTCTGTGTGGTGACACTATATATTATCCATTATAAATAAAACTTTAACCTTGTCGTCTAATTCTGATTGCCAAAGCATATGGATCCTTCCTTAATCTGAAATATAGGCTGCCAGTGCTCCAGGCCATGTCCAGAAGTTCCGACATCTTTGAGTTCCTACAGAAAGCCCAATCATGCAAAGATAGTTTTGAGAAAGTCAGTGTAATATGTATTACCCAATTATACTTCTCTGTGGTCTCTTCTCTAACCCTGTATTAAATTAGGTCATTGGAAACCACAATATGTCTCTATATTAAATTCCTGCAGAAATTTCATTACAGCAGTTCTCCAACAGACAGCCTAGCCTTATAATCAAATCATTTAGCTGCAGATGTTTAACCATCAGAAGATTTCATAACGTAATCTTGATTTCCTGATTCTCTTGGAAAATCAGAAAATTTGGTAAACTGGGCCCACAATTCCACAGAATAAGGAATAAAAATCCTAAAGTTGAGTAGGGCTACCTCACTTATGATAAAATGTGGGAACTCTGACAGTGTCCCCACATCTTTCTAAGATTTTGCACTATCCAGTTTCATTCTGTTGCATCCTTCCTTCTGTAATAATATGATTTTTAATTTCTCTATTAGAATTTGGTTATAAAAAATGAATGCTTCCCCTTTTCAACTTCATAATCTGATGACAGAGATGGGAAATTCTAAGAAAACACATGTGTTGTAGAAACTTTTAAAATGCTCTTATAAAGGGATACATATATATGTATATAAAATGTATGATAATATGTGTATATAAAATGTATGATAATATGCATTGGATATATGCATATGTGTGTGGGTGTATATGGGTGTGTGGGTATGTGAGTGTGTAATATGTATGTATGGGAAACTTGTGTAGGGATATGTATAATAATAGTTCTCTTTTCATGCCCATAAAAATCCAGACAAGTGAAAGGAATGATATTAATAAAAGTCTAATAGGAATATAATTTATTCCTAAGAAATGAGTAAATCACTAACAAATTGTGAAACATTCTTAATACTAAAAATTTAGATTTCATTCAGTAGCTCTTCAATTCTCTATGTCTGCAGACACCAGATTCTAAGAGTAACTAATAGTCATACGATTCGAGAATGCAGGAAAATAATGCATATAGTAAATTTTATAGCAATTTTGAGTTTGTAATTTAAAAATACCTTTTCGGTAATCTTTCATAAATTATATGTTTTGAATTATATAGCTCCTCTAGTATCTTACACGTTATTTTAATATATTATTTTGGTGTTTACCTAGGTTCTATGTGCTAGTGGCCTATTTGCATATTTTGCATTTATAATTTACATTGCCAGTAAATGTTTAGCTTTTTTAGACTATCTTTACCAATTATTAGTATTAAATTTACAGATTTATAAATTTCATGCTAATATAATACACTACAATTCTTTTTTTTACTCATTCTTCTGATACCAAATGTGTGGATATTTTTTCCCCGTGTCAACCAATTCTCTTTCTCTACAGATATCTACTGGGTTCCCTACAACACAGGTCAATTCTGACGCTCACTCACCTGGAGTTAATGCAGACACCACAGGTTAAGGTCTCAGTCCCACAAAACTGTTCCGTATTTCAAACTCCAACCACAAATGCAAGACCTCCTGTACATCTAACCAACTGGCTATAAATCAGGGTTCTCACAACCTCCTCCATGAGTTTGACAATTTTTTAAAACTATTTACAAAATGTAGGAACACATTTTATTTATGTTTGCTGATTTATTATAAAGGATACAGATGGATAGCCAGATGAAGAGGTTAATAGAATGAGTTCTGAAAGAGTCCTGAGCAAAGGGGGATCTGTCCCTGTGGAACTGGGGTAAGCCACTTTCATGGCACGTGAGTTCATCAATCCAGAAAGCCTCTGAACCTGTTGTTTAGAGTTCTTAGGAAGTTGCATTATGTAGGCATGACTGATTTAAACCATCGACTGTTGATAAATAATGAACTCCAGCCTTACTCTCATCTCTGGAGGATGGGGATAGGACTGAATGGTTCAATCCTCTAAGCATTGCTTGATTTTTCTGGTGTCCAGCCTGATACTGAAGCTATCAGGAACCCCAAGCAAAAACCACCAGTCATCTTAGTATACAAAAGATTTAGAAGATTCTAAGGATTTTGAAGCTGTGTGCCAGCAATCTGGGACAAAGACCAAATATTAAAGCAAGACTCTCCTATTACCCCTAGTACCTTAGAAAGTTAAGAGAGTTTTAGAAATTCTGTGTCAGGAAGCAGGGATAAAAACTTAATGTAGGCCTGTTGCGGTGGCTTATGTAATCCCAGCACTTTGGGAGGCCGAGGCGGGCAGATGACCTGAAGTCAGGAGTTCGAGACCAGCCTGGCCAATATGGTGAAACCCCGTCTCTACTAAAAATACAAAAATTAGCCGGGCATAGTGGCAGGCACCTGTAATCCCAGCTACGTGGGAGGCTGAAGGCAAGAGAATCACTTAAACCTGGGAGGCGGAGGGTGCAGTGAGTGGAGATAGTGCCATTGCACTCCAGCCTGGGGGACAAGAGTGAGACTTTGCCTAAAAAAAATAAATAAATAAAACCAAAATAAAAAAAAGAACAAAAACAAAACCAAAGAAAAAAAAACTTAATGTGTAGTTCTTATGATATTGTAAATACCAATGTATTATTTCCGGAGGTTGAAGTAATTTTACCTTATTTTCTGTTTTGTTTTAAAAATGTTATACAGAATTTAGCTAAAATTATCTAGACTTTATAACTTTTTTCCATAAAAATTATCTAGACTTTATAATGATCTGCATATGTAGGTCATTATTTATATTTCTGATCCTGTGTTCAAATTTGAAAGTGACATTCCTGACTTGGGTTGACATAACTCTTACATGTGGTTTGGTGAATGTTAGCTATATTCAGCCACTACCTGCCCATCTGGTGAGGTGTTTTTGTCTGAGCACACTCTTTTCAACTCTATATGATGACCCCCAGCTTTCCTCAGCAGAATTTTACAACCTTTATTTTTTTTCACAAAATAGAAAAGTTTTACATTGGAGATCTTTTCTACCTATTATTTTTTTGTTCTTCACACCCCACTAGTTATCTGGTCTTGCCCACACCCTTGACTTGAGGCATCCCATCAAGTTACTTATTGGTTGCTTTTCTTCACTCAAACTGTCATTCTTCTTTTCTAGGCTCTTCGCGTTTTATGTTTTCCTACTGACAGTGGGTGGTAGTGAGGCCTGTCTTCATATTTAAACGTTCAGCTGTGTAAATGCTCTGTGCGTCTCTAAAAAGCAGAAGTCTAATAGGAGTTTCATTTATTTCCTTCCTGATGGCTTCTAGAAATTATATCAAAGAAATACTTCAAATGTATATCCTTTTCTGCTTAAATTTTGTTTGGGGTCAATTCAAATAAATAAAACATATGTTAATGTCTATCTTAATATAAAATAGAAAATGTTAAAAATTTCAGTAAAACTACCTTTATGTAAGTTTTCTACAAAACAGAACAGTTTTTTTATGTATCTATAAATATACAGGAGTCTATATGCATCTAATGTAACATATTAACTGTATGCTCATAATTATACATGCTTCCTGTTACTCCAACTTTAAAAGTACTTTTGCTATAAGTTTTCTATAAATTTTTAAGATTTTTTTTTTTTTTTACAATTTAGATTACATCTCTTGATGAACAAACGGTGGTTGGCAGGATTTCTAAGCACTGGTCTGGGCTTTTAAGAGAGGCATTTACAGATGCTGACAACTTTGGAATCCAATTCCCTAGAGACCTTGATGTTAAACTGAAAGCCGTGATGATTGGTGCCTGTTTCCTCATTGTAAGTCTATTCCTGCTAATCTTGGTTACAGATGTCTTCTCTAGAATCATTCTGAAATAATTTAATGAATTATACATTTTAAGATAAACATTTAGAGTATAAAGTTTTTATAAAATGTTCTCATTTAATCCCAGCACTGAAATTCTATTTGATTCTGATTCTCTGGACTTACAGGCAGTTAGTTTATGTCTGAAGAGTCTACATACTTTCAAATGGCAAGAGAATAACTTTATATGCTAAGAAGAAGCTCTGGTTTGGGGGAGGGTTGTTAAAAAATCAAATATGTTATTAGAAGAAAAATCTGAAGCTAGTCTTACATGGAATAAAACTCAGTGAAACACAGAAATTTCATCCTGACTCATTAAATTAAAACATCTAACATGAGATTATAAAGTGCAATAAGAGTATACATTCAATCAAGCCTCTAAACATAACTGCCAGTTTACAGAAAATACATGGGGTAAAGCGGTGATTCTGAATGTATATTTATATTAGAATTATCTAGACACTTTTTGAAAGCCCTCAAGTACCAGGCCATTCCCCACTTCAACTAAACAAGAAGCTCAGAGTCAGAAGTTTGTGTAGTGCCCCAGATGATACGAACATGCAGCCAAAGTTGAGGTTTATGGAAACAGAGCAATGGTCCTCAACTTTAGCTGCACAGTAGAAACACCTGGATAACTTTCAAACTCCTCATGTCCATCCAAATTTACTAAACTAAAATCTCTGGAGTTAGGATGAAGACTTCAAGCTGTTTGAAGCTCCCAGGTGATTCCAATATTCAATCAAGGTTTGAAATGCCAGATAGATATCTTAAACATTAATTTGGTGATATAATCAGAAAACCTTAACAGAGAATATACAGCAAAAAGGACCTAGCTCCTTCAACAAGTAAATGGTAATGAAAATAATGGGGTAAAGTTAAACAGGAGAAGCTGATGAAGATGGCTGAATAGAAGGCTCTGAGAATTATCCCCATTGCAGGAACTCCAAATTGAACAACTGTCCACACAACAGAAAGCAATTTCATAAGAACTAAAAATCAGTCAAATGATCATTGTACCTGGTTTAAAGATCACGTTAAAAAAAGGCACTGAGGAGGGTAGGAAAGACAGTCTTGAATTGCCTAAACCACTCCTCCCACATACCTGGCAGTGGCTATCTGGTGGAGAGACAGAATCCGTGTGTTTGGGGGAGGGAGAACACAGTGATTGTGGGATTTTGTGTTGGAACTCTGTGCTTCCCTGTCATAGCAGAAAATAACATGTGGCATAGCACTCATGGAGATGGCATATAAACCAGCCTTAGCCAGAGGGGCATTGCTCATCCCACCATTCCAAACCTGAGTTCTGACAAACCTTGCTACCATGAGCTAAAGTGCTCTGGGCTTCTAAATAAACTTGAAAGACACTCTAAGCCACAAGGACCACAATACCAGGGCAAGTCCCAGTGCTGTGCTGTGATGGGCATGGAGCCACTGGACTCATGGTGCCTATAACCTAGTGAGACACCAGCCAGGGCAGCACAAGGAGTGCTTGCATCACCCCTTCCCCAACTCCAGGCAGCACAGCTTGCAGTTCCAGTAGAGACTCCTTCCCTCTTCATGAGGAGAGAGGAGGAGAGAATAAAGAGGTCTTTTTCTTGCAACTTGGATACCACCCCTAGCACCCAGACAATATTTCTAAACACACTGCAGGCCAGAAGAGAACCCACTGCCTTCAAGGGAAGGACCCAGTCCTGCTAGGATTTATTGCCTGCTGACTAAAGAGCCCTTGGGTCCTAATGTCTGTCCTGTTGGTAGCCAAGCAGTACTTGGTGTGGGCATTAGGGGAGACTCTAAGACATGCTTACTTCAGGTGTGGCCCAGCACACTCCCAGCTGTGGCAGATATGGGGAGATATGGGAAAGTAAATATGGCTGCAGTAACCGAAAACAGATCAAAACACCCAAGTTCTTTTGAATACCTGGAAAGCCTTCCCAAGAAGGACAGGTACAAACAAGCCCAGACTGCAAACACTGCAATAAACACCTAACTCTTCAATGCTCGAACCCTCCTACCTGAGGAAAGAAGAGGAAAGAGGACAGAAGATTTTGTCTTGCAGCTTGTATACCAGCTTGGCCACAGTGGGAGAGAACACCAAGTGGGCTCTAGAGTCCATAATTCCAGGCCGTGGCTCCTGGATGGCATTTATGAACTTGTGCTGGGCCAGAGGGGAGCCTGCTGCCATGAAGGGAGATATTCAGGACTGGCACAATTCACTACAAGGTGACTGAAGAGCCCTTGGGCCTTGAGTGAACATCAGTGGTAGCTAGGTAATACTTAACATCAATGGCAGCTAAACAGTATGTATTATGGGCCTGGGGTGGTGGTGGCCAAGGGGAGAGACATTTTTTCTTAAGGAAATGGAAGAAAAGCATGTGAAGATTTTTTTCCTTGCAACTTGGGTTGTAGCTCAGCCACGAATATGGCACCAAGCAGATTCAACTAAGGTTCCTGACTCCAGACTCAGGCTCCTGGACAGTATCTCTGGACCTACCCAGGATCAGGAGGGAACCTGATGCCCTGAAAGAAAGGATACAAGCCTGACTGGATTTGACACTTGCCAATAGTAGAGCTCTTGGGACTTGAGTGAACATAGGTGGTAGCCAGGTAGCGGTCATTGCAGAACTTAGGCAAGACCCGGTGCTGTGCTGGCTTTGAGTCTGACTCAGTGCAGTTCCAGTGGTGGTGGTCACAGGGGTTTTTGTATTACCCTTCCCTCAGATCTAGGTAGCTCAGCACAGAGATGCTCCTTGTTGGGGGAAAGTCAGGGAAGAGAACAAGAGTCTGCTGGTATCACAGGGAATGTTTCTGGATTTTACCTAAGACTGCCAAGGGATTACCTCTATGAGTCTCCAAGAGCCACAGCATTACTAGGTTTGGGGTATCCACAAAAGTACGTATGGCTGCAGTAACCAAAAACTTAGATCAAAACATCCAAGTTCTTTTGAATACCTGGAAAGCCTTCCCAAGAAGGACAGGGGTACAAACAAGCCCAGACTGCAAACACTGCAATAAACACCTAACTCTTCAATGCCCAAACATGAATTAACATCCACAAACATCAAGACCATCTGGGAAAACATGGCCTCACCAAATGAACTAAATAAGGCACCAGGGACCAATCATGGAGAGACAAAGATACATGAACTTATGGACAGAGAATTCAAAACAGTTGTTTTGAGAACACTCAACAAAATATAAGTTAACACAGAGGAGGAATTCAGAATCCTATCAGATTACTTTAACAAATAGATTGAAATAGCTAAAAAGAAACAAGCAGAAATTCTGGAGTTGAATAATGCAATGGATGTATTGAAGAATGCACCAGAGTCTCTCAACAGTAGAGCTGATGGAGCAGAATAAAGAATGAGTGGGCTTAAAGACAGGATATTTGAAAATACGTAGTCAGAGGAGACAAAAAATAAAAATAAAAAACAATGAAGCTTGCTTGCGAGATCCAGCAAACAGCCTCAAAAGGGCAAATCTAAGAGTTATTTGTCATAAAGAGAAGGTAGAGAAAGAGACAAGAGTAGAAAGTTTATTCAAGGGGATAACAGAGAACTTTTCAAACCTAGAGAAAGATACAAATATTCAAATACAAGAAGGTTATAGAACTCCAAGCATGTTTAACCCAAAGAAAACTACCTCAAGGCATTTTATATTCAAACTCCCAAATGTTAATGATAAAGAAAGGATCCTAAAAGCAGCAAGAGAAAAAAAATAAATAAATAACATAAAGGCAAGATCTGATACATGTGGCAGCAGACTTCTCAGGTCAAAAGAGAGTGGCTTGGCATATTTAAAGTGCTGAAGGAAAGAAATGTTTATCATAGAATAGTATATCCAACAAAATTATCTTTCAAACATGAAGGAGAAATACAGACTTTTCCAAGCAAACAAAAGTTGAGTAATTTCATTAACACCAGACCTGTCCTACAATAAATGCTAAAGGGAGTTCTTCAATCTGAAAGCAGATGTTAACAAGTAACAAAAAATCATCTGAAGGTACAAAACTCACTGGTAATAAATAGTAAGTACACAGATAAACACAGGATATTATAACACTGTGATTGTAGTGTGCAAACTACTCACATGGTAAGTAGAAAGACTGGAATATAAACCTATTAAAAATAAAAATTGCAACAACTCTCTAAGACATAGACAGTATAATAATATATGAATAGAAACAACAAGAATGGGATGATGAAATTAAAGTGTAGATTTTTTTATTACTTTTCTCTTTGTTTGTTCATGCAATCAGTGTTAAGTTTCCATGAGTTTATAATAATGGGCTGTAAGATATTATCTGCCAGCCTCAGAGTAATCTTAAATCAAAAACATAGAAAAGATACATACAGAATCAAAAGCAAGAAATTAAAACAGGCCACCAGAGAAAATCCCTTTCTCTAAAAGGATGACAAGAAGGAAGGAAAGAAGGAAGAGAATATCACAAAAATAACCAGAAAACAAAATAACAAAATGACGGGAATAAGTCCTTACTTATCAATAATGGCATTGAATATAAATGGACTAAACTCTCCAATCAAAAGACATGGAATGATTGAACAGGAAAAAAAATAAAATAAAAAATAAAAAAAACCAACCACTTGTTGCCCTCAGGAAACACACTTCACCTCTAAAGACACACACAGACTGAAAATAAAAAGGTGGAAAAAAATTCCATGAAAATGAAGAGCAGGACTAGTTAGACAATATAGATTTCAAGACAAAAACTGTAAAAAGAGGCAACAAAGGAATTGTGTAATGACGCAGGGGTCAATTTTGCAAGAAGATGTAACAATTGTAAATATATATGCACCCAATACTGGAGCACTCAGATGTAGAAAGCAAATATTATTAGAGGTAAAGGGAGAAATAGACCCCAATGCAATAATAGCTGAAGACTTCAACACCCTACTTTCGGCACTGGACAGATCTTCCAGACAGAGAAATAACAAAAAAACATCAAATCGAATCTGCACTATAAACCAAATGGACCCAAAAGATATTTTCAGAACAGTTAATCCAATGGCTATAGAATACACATTCGTCTCCTTAGCATATGGCTCATTCTTGAGGATAAACTATATGTTAGGCCACAAAAAAAGTCTTAAAGATTCTTTTTTTTTTTTTTTTTTTGAGACGGAGTTTCGCTCTGTCGCCCAGGCTGGAGTGCAGTGGCCAGATCTCAGCTCACTGCAAGCTCCGCCTCCCGGGTTTACGCCATTCTCCTGCCTCAGCCTCCCGAGTAGCTGGGACTACAGGCGCCCACCACCTCACCCGGCTAATTTTCTGTATTTTTTAGTAGAGACGGGGTTTCACCGTGTTAGCCAGGAGGGTCTCGATCTCCTGACCTTGTGATCCGCCCGTCTCGGCCTCCCAAAGTGCTGGGATTACAGGCTTGAGCCACCGCGCCCGGCCTTAAAGATTCTTTAAAAATGAAATTAAATTAAATATCTCCTCTGACCACAATGGAATAAAACTAGAAATCAATAACAAGAAGAACTTGTGGAAATTAAACAAAAAAAAAATATGGAAATTAAACAATATGCTCCTAAATTACCAGTGGGTAAATGAAGAAACCAAGAAGGAAATTAACAAGTTAATTGAAACAAATGATAATGGAAACAGAACATACTAAACGCTGTGGGATACAGCAAAAGCAGTACGAAGAAGAATGTTTATAGCAATAAGCCCCCATATCAAAAAAGTAGAAAAAAGTTCAAATAAATAGCCTAACAATGAATCTCAAAGGGTCAGAAAAGCAAGAGCAAATCAAACTCAAAATTAGTTGAAGAAAATAAATAATAAAGTTCAGAGCAAAAATAAATAAATAAAATTGAACTTTAAAAAAATATAAAAGATCAACAAAGTAAAAATTGTTTTTTGGAAAGATAAATAAAATCAACAAAGCTTTAGCCTGAGGAACTAAGAAAACAGAGAGAAGACCCAAATAAATAACATCAGAGATGAAAAAGGAGACACTTTAATTGTTACTGCAGAAATTCAAAGGATCGTTAAAGACTACTATCAACAACTGTATGCCAATAAGTTGGAAAACCTAAAAGAAATGGATAAATTTCTAGACACATATTATCTACCAAGATTGAACCATGAAAAAATCTAAAACCTGAACAGACAATAAGTAATAAGATCAAAACCATAATAAAAGTCTCCCAGCAAAGAAAACCCAAGACCCAATGGCTTCGGTGCTGAATTTTACCAAACATTTAAAGAATGAATACCAATGCTTCTCAAGCTACTGAGAAATAGAGGGGGAAGGAATACATGCAAACTTATTCTATGAGACCAGTATTATGCTGATACCAAAACCAAACAAAGACATATTTAAAAAAGAAAACTACAGGTTAATATCCCTGATGAACATTGATCCAAAAATCCTTAACAACATACTAGCAAGTCAAAATCAACAGTACATCAAAAAGATCATTTGCCATGATTGAGTGGGATTTATCCCAGAGAAGCAAAAATGGTTCAACATATGTTTTGGATATAGCCACTTATCAGATATATGGTTTGCAGATATTTTCCCCAATCCATTGGCTGTCTCCTTACTGTGTTTATTGCTTCCTTTGCTGCACAGAAGCTTGTTAATTTGAGGAAATTCCCTTTGTCTCTTTTGTTTTGCTGTCTGTGCTTTTGGGTCATATCCAAGAAATCATTTCTCAAACCAATTTCATGGAGATTTCCCCCTATATTTTCTTCTAGTTGTTTTACAGTACAGGTTTTACATTTAAGTCTTTAATTCATTTTAATTTTACTTTCATATATGGTGTGAAATAAGGGTCAAAATCCATTCTTCTGTATGTATATTTCATCTTCAAAACACCATTATTTAAGGGTACTGTCCTTTCCTCTTGTTTGTGTCATTGTGTGCTGGTGGTACCTTTGTCAAAAATCAGTTGATTATAAATGTTTGGGTTTATTTCTGTGCTTCCTTTCCTGTTTCATTGGTCAGTGTGTCTGTTTCTAAGCCAGTATCAAGCTGTTTTGATTACTATATCTTTGTAATGTATTTTGAAATCAGGTAGTGTGATGCCTCCAGTTTTGTTTCTCTTGCTAAAGACCGCTTGGGTATTTGGGGTCTTTTGTGATTCCATACAAATTTTATGATTTTTTTTCTACATCTATGAAAAATTCATTGGTATTTTGAGAGAGATGACATTGAATCTGTAGTTCCCTTTCAGTAGTATGGACATCTTGGCAATATTAATTATTCCAATTCAGAAACACAGAATATCTTTCTATTTATTTGTGCCTTCTTCAGATTGTCTTATAGTTTTCAGTATACAGAATGTTTGCCTTTTTGGTTAAATGTATTCCTTAGTATTTAATACTTTCTGATGCTGTTGTAAGTGGAATTATTTTCTTAATTTGTTGTACATGGAATGAATTCAAATTACAAGAAGAGTTATATTACTAGAGAAGGACTGCAAAACATTAAATAAGAAAGATTTCAGGAGGATAAAAGTGACACTTACAGAAATTGACATAGGATTAATTAAATTAATGCAGGTGTCAATAAATACATAGGATTATAGGATTTAATTTCTATTAAAATAGATAGCTGAAGGTAGAGATCTTATACCTGTAGACTTTTCTCCCATTACTTATTATAGTTAATTTTTCTTATTTAACGGACACTTAGCTGTGTTTCATCAGATCCCTTAGCATTTCTGCATCTGATCTCTGGTTTCTGAGAACTCATTTCTGTATTTTTGTTTTTATCTAGGACTACATGTTTTTTGAAAGAACTAGGTAGTGACTGGAATGTCAGAGTGTGGGAGTGGATTAATGTAAGTCTCCTCAGAAAATTTGAAGTCTGTATATTGATTAGGGTTATCTAAAAGAAAAATTCAGTGTTTTTTCTTTTCTTTATTTAAATTACTTACACCTGTGTGAGTTAAGCTGTGATGCTTGTAGCTCTGAGTACATAATTTCACTTTTCAAATTCTAACATTTATTTTATCACTGGGTTATAAATGTTTTACATATTTTATTAGATTATTCATTGTATATTTAGGGAAAAGAATATAGGAATTTTTAAATTTAGACACACAACCTCCTTTGAAAGACTACTTGAATTATAGTCTGAGTTTTCCATTTTATAAGCAAAAATTAAAGGCTTATTAAAGGGAGTTTTTAAAATGTATCATTATAATTTTACTTTTTAAAGCTAGTTTTAATTTATTTTTATAGTAAAAATTAATATGCAAATACTGTATACTCAGAAAACAACTTAAAATTGGCACAATTTCAGTCTCTTTTACCATGCTAAATATTTAATATGCATATTCTCAAGCAAAAGTAAATGTGAATTTTTTTTTTTCTTTTTTGAGACGGAGTCTAGCTCTGTCACTCAGGCTGGAGTATCTTTTAATCTTCAGGAAAGCACACTATATTTAACTTCTCCTATCAGCTAACCTAGTACTATAAATAAGATTTTCATAATGACCACATGATAAATTAACAATTTTTTATGGTTTTCAGTAAATAAAGAAAGATATGACTATGTAAGTCTATTCAAAAGATAGACTCATTCTAAAATTTGGTATTGTTATCACTTTTGAAGTTATTTATTATCACATGGCTCCTGTATTCTATCATTCCCAGAATATGTTAGTTACAAGATTAATCAGGTGTAAATGAAACAAAAAATGTGTGTATCTTTACAAAGCATACTTCATCAGTGGTCTTAGGTTATTTGATGCCAAAAATCAAATTCCTAAAGTAAAATTTATTGATTTAATTTTGCATATTTTATTTTGTTATTAAAAAAAAAACTGGATAATCCATCCATGTGGCATTTTAGACCATACACACTTACCTCCTTTAAAATCACCTTTAAGGAGGAGGTTCCAAGATGGCTAAATAGGAACAGCTCTAGTCTACCACTCCCAGCATAAGCAACCCAGAAGATGGGTGAGTTCTGCATTTCCAACTGAGCAAACAGCACACCAGAAGATTATATCCCATGCCTGCCTCAGAGGGTCCCACGCCCATGGAGCCTCACTCACTGCTAGCACAGCAGTCTGAGATCAAACTGCAAGGTGGCAGCAAGGCTAGGGGAGCAGCATCTGCCATTGCAGAGGCTTGAGTAGGTAAACAAAGCAGCCAAGAAGCTCAAACTGTGTGGAGCCCACTGCAGCTCAAGGAGGCCTGCCTGCCTCCGTAGACTCCACCTCTGGAGACAGGGCATAGCTGAACAAAAGGCAGCAGAAACTTTTGCAGGCTTAAGTGCCCCTGTCTGACAGCTTTGAAGAGAGTAGTCATTCTCCCAGCACAGAGTTGGAGATCTGAGAATGGACAGACTGCCTCCTCAAGTGGGTTCCTGAACCCTGAGTAGCCTAACTGGGAGGCATCTCCCGGTAGGGGCCAATTGACACCTCATATGGCTGGGGGCCCCTCTGAGATGAAGCTTCCAGAGGAAGGATCAGGCAGCAATATTTGCGTTCTGCAATATTTGTTGTTCTGCAGCCTCCTCTGGTGATACCCAGGCAAACAGGGACTGGAGTGGACCTCAAGCAAACTCCCAACAGACCTGCAGCTGAGGGTCCTGGCTGTTAGAAGGAAAACTAACAAACAGAAAAGACATCCACACCAAAACCCATCTGTACGTCACCATCATCAAAGACCAAAGGTAGATAAAACAACAAAGATGGGGAGAAACCAGAGCAGAAAAGCTGAAAATTCTAGAAATCAGAGTGCCTCTTCTGTTCCAAAGAAATGCAGCTCCTCGCCAGCAATGGAACAAAGCTGGATGGAGAATGACTTTGACAAATTGAGAGAAGAAGGTCTCAGACGATCAGTAATAACAAACCTCTCCGAGATAAAGGAGGATGTTCAAACCTATTGCAAAAAAGCTAAAAACCTTGAAAAAGATTAGATGAATGGCTAACTAGAATAAACAGCATAGAGAAGACCTTAAACTACTTGATGGAGCTGAAAAACGTGGCATGAGAACTACCTGATGCATGCACAAGCTTCAGTAGCCGATTCGATCAACTGGAAGAAAGGGTATCAGTGATTGAAGATCAAATTAATGAAATGAAGTGAGAGGAGAAGTTAAGAGAAAAAAGAGTGAAAAAAAAAAAATGAACAAAGCTTCCAAGAAATATAGGGCTATGTGAACAGACCAAATCTACATCTGATTGGTGTACCTGAAAGTGATGGGGAGAATGGAACCAAGTTGGAAATCACTCTGCAGGATATTATCCAGAAGAACTTCCCCAACCTAGCAAGTCAGGTCAACATTCAAAAAAAGGAAGTAAAGAGAATGCCACAAAGATACTCCTCGAAAGGAGCAACTCCAGGACACATAATTGTCAGATTCACCAAAGTTAAAACTAAGGAAAAAATGTTAAGGGCAGACAGAGAGAAAGGACGTGTTACCCACAAAGGGAAGCCCATCAGACTAACAGTGGATCTCTGAGCAGAAACTCTTCAAGCCAGAGGAGAGTGGGGGCCAATATTCAACATTCTAAAACAGAAGAATTTTCAACCCAGAATTTCATATCCAGCCAAACTAAGCTTCATAATTGAAGGAAAAATGAAATCCTTTACAGATAAGCAAATATTGAGACATTTTGTCACCACCAGGCCTGCCCTACAAGAGCTCCTGAAGGAAGCACTAAACATGGAAAGGAACAACCAGTATCACCCACTGCAAAAACATGCCAAATTGTAAAGACCACTGATGCTAGGAAGAAAGCGAATCAACTAACTAGCTCAATAACCAGCTAACATCTTAATGACAGGATCAATTCACACATAACAATATTAACCTGAAATGTAAATGGGCGAAATGATCCAATTAAAAGACACAGACTGGCAAATTGGATAAAGAGTCAAGACCTATCAGTGTGCTGTATTGAGGAGACCCATCTCACATGCAGAGACATACATAGGCTCAAAATAAAGGGATGGAGGAAGATCTACCAAGCAAATGGAAAACAAAATAAAAAAGCAGAGGTTGCAATCCTAGTCTCTGATAAAACAGACTTTAAACCAACAAAGACCAAAAGAGACAAAGGCCATTTCATAATGGTAAAGGGATCAATTCAACAAGACGAGCTAACTATCCTGAATATATATGCACCCAATACAGGAGCACTCAGATTCATAGAGCCAGTCCTTAGAGACCTTCAAAGAGACTTAGACTCCCAAACAATAATAATAGGAGACTTTGACATCCCACTGTCAACATTAGATAGATCAACGAGACAGAAAGTAAACAAGGATATCCAGGAATTGAACTCAGCTGTGCACCAAGCAGACCTAATAGATATCTACACAACTCTCCACCCCAAATCAACAGAATATACATTCTTCTCAGCACCAATAGCACTTATTCCAAAACTGACCACATAGTTGGAAGTAAAGCACTCCTCAGCAAATGCAAAAGAACAGAAATTATAACAAACTGTCTCTCAGACCACAGTGCAATCAAACTGGAACTAAGGATTAAGAAACTCACTCAAAACTGCTCAACTACATGGAAACTGAACAACCTGCTCCTGAATGACTACTGGGTAAATAAGGATATGAAGGCAGAAATAAAGACGTTATTTGAAACCAATGAGAACAAAGACAACATGCCAGAATCTCTGGGACACATTTAAAGCAGTGTGTAGAGGGAAATTTATAGCACTAAATGCCCACAAGTGAAACCAGGAATGATCTAAAATTGACACCTTAACATCACAATGAAAAGAACTAGAGAAGCAAGAGCAAACACATTCAAAAGTTAGCAGAAGGCAAGAAATAACTAAGATCAGAGCAGAACTGAAGGAGACAGAGACACAAAAAACCCTTCAAAAAAATCAATGAATCTAGAAGCTGGTTTTTTGAAAAGATCAGCAAAATTGGTAGACCGCTAGCAAGACTAATACAGAAGAAAAGAGAGAACAATCAAATACATGTAATAAAAAATGATAAAGGGGATATCAACACTGATCCCATAGAAATACAAACTACCATCAGAGAATACTATAAATACCTCTATGCAAATAAACTACAAAATCTACAAGAAATGGGATAAATTCCTGGACTCATACACCCTCCCAAGACTAAACCAGGAAGAATTTGAATCACTGAATAGACCCATAATAGGCTCTGAAATTGAGGCAATAATTAATAGCCTACCAACCAAAAAAAGTCCAGGACCAGATGAATCCACAGCTGAATTCTATCAGAGGTACAAAGAAGAGCTGGTAACATTCCTTCTTTCTATTCCAATCAATAGAAAAGGAGGGAATCCTCCCTAACTCATTTTATGAGGCCAGCATCGTCCTGATACCAAAGCCTGGCAGAGACACAAGTTAGGAGAATTTTAGACCAATATCCCTGATGAACATTGATGCAAAACTCCTCAATGAAATACTGGCAAACTGAATCCAGCAGCACATCAAAAAGCTTATCCACCATAATCAAGTGGACTTCATCCCTGGGATATAAGCCTGGTTCAACATATGCAAATCAATAAATGTAATCCAGCATATAAACAGAACCAAAGACAAAAACCACATGATTATCTCAATAGATGCAGAAACGGCCTTTGACAAAATTCAACAGCCCTTCATGCTAAAAACTCTCAATAAATTCAGTATTGATGGAACGTATCTCAAAATAGTAAGAGCTATTTATGACAAACCCACAGCCAATATCATACTGAATGGGCAAAAACTGGAAGCATTCCCTTTAAACACTGGCACAAGACAGAGATGCCCTCTCTCACCACTCCTATTCAACATAGTGTTGGATGTTCTGGCGAGGGCAATCAGGTAAGAGAAAGAAAGAAAGGGTATTCAAGTAGGAAAAGAAGAAGTCAAATTGCCCGTGTTTGCAGATGACATGATTGTATATTTAGAAAAC
>NW_016809436.1:284192-293197 GCF_001698545.2 Rhinopithecus bieti
ACAGTGTGGCGATTCCTCAAGGATCTAGAACTAGAAATACCATTTGACCCAGTCATCCCATTACTGGGTATATACCCAAAGGATTATAAATCATGCTGCTATAAAGACACATGCACACGTATGTTTATTGCAGCACTATTCACAATAGCAAAGACTTGGAACCAACCCAAATGTCCATCAATGACAGACTGGATTAAGAAAATGTGACACATACACACCATGGAATACTATGCAGCCATAAAAAAGGATGAGTTCATGTCCTTTGTAGGAACATGGATGAAGCTGAAAACCATCATTCTGAGCAAACTATAGCAAGGACAGAAAACCAGACACCGCATGTTCTCACTCATAGGTGGGAATTGAACATTGAGAACAAATGAGAACACTTGGACACAGGATGGGGAACATCACATATCGGGGCCTGTTGAGGGGTGGAGGGAGGGGGAAGGGATAGCATTAGGAGATATACCTAATGTAAATGACGAGTTAATGGGTGCAGCACGCCAACATGGCACATGTATACATATGTAACAAACCTGCATGTTGTGCACATGTACCCTAGAACTTAAAATATAATAATAATAAATAAATAAATAAAATCTCCTTTAAAAAGAACACAGCAAAAGAAAAATTGAATCACTAAATCATTATTGGAAATAAAACAAAATGAAATGACTTTCTTGTAAAAATAAATAAAATCATTTGTTTCCATTTGTTCTTAATTTTTAGGGATTGAATTTTCTCTTCTAATTTTATTTTTGTATATATTAAGGACCTATAAATTTTCAGGGCAAAGTTATATTGTAAGATACATACAAAATTCTACATAAGTACATAGAGATGTTTTCATTCCTTTTACTAGTTGCATAGTATCTCATTAAGTGGCTACGTCAGTTTCTTCAAACAATTCCCTACAATTGGACTTTCACTTTCCTTGAAATTTTTTACTATTCCAAGTAAGCTATCATGAATAAACAGGCATACATATTTTATATTTTTCCTAGTGCATATTTGGAAGTGATTTGAAAAGTGGAATATCTGTTCAAATTATCCTCCATAGAATTTATTTCTCTATGAATTCCCATCAGCAATTTAGAACAGTGTTCAGTTGCCTTGAGCCATCGGGTATATATCATTATATTTTTGTGTGGTTTCCAATACAGTGAGATATGTTATCCTGACATAGTTTAAATTTTTTATTATCTCACTTTCAATAAAGTTCAGTATTAAAAAAGAAAGGGAAGACTTACAGTATTTTGTAGTAAAATCTGTACCAGTGTTGGAAACTAGGATTTCCAGCTGTCAGGAACTTAAGGGCATTTGTAATTTGTTTTGTGGAAAGATTGAATTGAGAGAGGGGATGGCCAACCCACAATTTACTTCATGCAAAGGAAAAGTGTGCTTAGGAAATAAGGGTATCCCTTTCATCTTCAGCAAACACTTCCAACAGCCACTCTCCTCATAAGTGTTACCACCAGCAGAACTCTACCAAGGCCAATAACCCCAAATGGCAAATGATGGATAAGAACATCGGTATGGCAGTGGAGCTACAGAAAAAGCAATGTCTAGATGACCTCCCAGCAGCCTAAATAATTCATCAGATGCCATATTCCAATGATGAAGGGTACCCAGGGCATTCATCTCTAGCATATGCTTAGTATAGACAGTATGCCAAGTCAAGTTGAGGTATTTGTATGTGGCTTTAGTTGTGCCAGTTAGAGAAGGGGAGGGCTTGCAAATATGGCAGTCAAATGCAAAACCAACCCAAAATGAGGATTAGAAGTACTGACACTATCTATTTTACAGCCATGTCTTACTTTCCTTTCTTCTCTCTCTGCATAGGATTCCGGATCTTTGGCTAGGCAAAATGAAACTATAACTGATCTAAATGGTTTCTTCCTTCTTCTACTGCACAAGGAAGACATGAGGAAAAACTCGCACACTATCTGTGGATCTCATTTAAATTCAAATACTAGATAAACATTTTGCATTGAATATATACATGGAGAAAAATCATCAAACATCAACAATTATCAAGTTAATTAATAAAAATACTAGGAATTGCAAAAAAGGCTTAATTTGAATCTTAGTGAGATTTGAGAGAATGGTGTGTATTTGTTTCTGAAACAGGCATAGAGAAAAAAAGAATATTCTGATGTGCCAAATTTTAATAAAATTGAAAAATATGATGACCATATTTTAAAGTATGATGGAGGCACTAGAACAACAGTTTGCATAACATAGATAGCTAACACAATAAATAAAAAATAGGTTTTAGAAATTCTCCCAGAAGTAAGATTAAACACTAAATATAAAGAAAAAAAGTTAAGACCTAGCAAACAAATATATCAATTTCAATTCATGCATAATAAGAATTCCAGAAGCAGAAATCAGATGGAGGCAAGAGAATATGTTTTTAATGTAAAAAAATTTATTTGCAGTCAAGACATACTGTAGTCTTTAGATTAATGGATTTACCATAAAGCAGACAAAAATGAATGAAAATGACATACTTATGATTATTTTTCAAAAAACAATTATTACATGGCTGGTATATGGAAGACATTGTGAGGTAGTAATAGAATGGTTTCTGCGGCTTAACTTCCATGATATACCCACATTCTAGTTTATTATTTTTTCTACCTCACCAGCAGCGTTTAATCAAATTTAGCACACTTTAACAGCAGGCATTTAAAAGAATCAAAGGATTTAGAACAAAACATAGATTCTATAAAAGTATTTTTGTCCTTGCCCCCCATTTTCCCATACCTTCCTTTGAGACCTTACCACTGCAGGAAATTTTTCCTTCAGCATGTTGTGACTTATACAGATATCGTGTCTTAGGCCCATTCCCAGCAGTGGCTCACTTTGCCCACCTTTCTTACCTTGAAAAAGCAAAGGAAATGTATCACATCTCAGGTCACCATTTTGTCCACCAAGTCCTAAATCTTGGCTTCTAGATACTATTTTCCACTGAAATCAACTGGGCTTGTTTTGAGAATGGTTGATCCCAGGATTTTGGTAGGGAAAGGTACAAGACAAACTTTTTACAACTTGTGGAAAATCAAGAAGATACTCAAGTAACGATGCTGACATGTCAAAAGGATAAAGGAAGAAACTTGAAAGGGCTCTCCTGGACAAAATTAAGAATATTCTTACTTCCTGAATAAAATTAGACACGGTAAGTTCATACAGATATTCTTATAAGTTAATTAAAGGTTTGATGAAGACCATGATATACAAGGTTTCAATTTATTTTCCCTCAAATTCTTTCAATTTCAGAGGGAAAATAAGTAACATTTTAGTGAATGTCTAGCAGGCAACTTCATTAAAGTAAATTTAAAGCAAAATGATTAAAGTAAACATCAGTAACTGGATCAATTAAAATCAAGTACCACCTAATAGGATGCACTAAGACACAGCATCACATGGATCTTGATGTGTACATGAAAGAAGATAATAAAGCCTTTTTTTTTTTTTTTTTTTTAATGCTTGATGAGCTTGCCTGTCCTTGTGGTAAACCTTTTGGCCTGCGAATTGTGTTTATGCAGTCCATAGCTTGGCTTAGTTTCAAGTATGTTGTATAGTTAACCTTTGTTGCACCCCAGCCTTCATATTCTTTTAGTGATAACTTTTGTTCAAGATATAGGCTACTTTGCCAGAGGATTTTACCGTGTGTTTGCGCCTCGGAGATAATCTGTGTCTTGTGTTATGCTTAGCTGTAATTCACTGTTCTTCCCACTTAATTATTGTTAGCTAGTTAGCTGGTGGTGGGAGATGGGGGATGGAATATTCCCTGATGTTTTGGTGTAAGCCTTCCTCTTAAGCAGGCACACCCCAATTCAATGTAATCCTGAAGTCAGAGACTGTAGGGGTCTTGGCCAACTTGCTGCTTTAATTGTGTCATCATGCAGCAAGCATTCACTAAGAGGCCAGTACTGGCTAAAAATTTGAGTTGTGTCTGGGTATGTTTATGTGAAGGGAGTTGTGGGATGGAGAAGAGAAAGTTGATAAAACTTTCAGGCAAAAGATAATGAACAAGCAGGCAGATGTAGTGATTTGGGGTAGAAACAACTAAAGTAAAAAAGTTCTGAGAAAGCTCCTTTTCATGACCCCTTGCCTTAAGTGGTTTAGTGAGGAGAAACTGCTTAGAGTATTGTCTCTACTATTATCCTAGGACAGAAAGTGCCTCCTTTACACAGCCCTTCCTTCTCTCACCCCTCTTTGCTCCCACCCCTTCCCCAGAAGTCAAGCATCCTTGGCCTGAGGGGGAAGGCAAAGTGTGAGACGTTTCTTTTCTTATTCCATGAAGGTCTAACACCCAGGAGAGAGGTTTGGGTGCTTGCCTCATGCTAGGACCTGTGTCACTGTGGGGTGGTTGTAACAGTGAATGGAAGGTCAGTAGGTATCCCTGATTAGGAGTAACATTGAGGAGGAGGAGTTGTGATGGCTGGGGGATGGAGCTGTGTTTTGTCTTGGGAAGGAATTTCTGGGGACATAGATCAGTGCGGAAGGGGGAGAATAAAGAGGGCAGAAAGAACAAGGCTAAGAGATGTGACTGCCTGACCTGAGTACCTCTTGGAGGAGACTTGGGGGTCGAGGAAAGTGAAAGTGTAGACTGGAGACAAGGCTGAGAACAGGAATAAAAAAGAACATTTAGGCAGTTAAATTGCAGAAAATCACTGTGTGGACTCCTGGTATCAAGTTAATTAGCATCTCTCTACAGCTTAGGTGTTAAAGTTTTAGCTGAATTTGGGCCCCAAAGGAGCCACTGTAACATTAGTGTAATTAGAAAAAACTCAATAGAGAATTGCTGCTATCATTTAAGTATAGAATGATTTAAAATGGCTCTGGGCACAATTAAGTGCTACTGATGCTATGAAGTGCCAGAAGAGTGCACAGGAGTTCTCTCCAAGTCCTGCCCTACTCCTGTCCTTGTTATTACCCACCATGCAATAGCAGCCTGACTTTCCTAGAACCTTCCTGCACCTGGCCCTATCTCTTTCAAGCTCTGTGTTTCTCCCTGTGCCTTAATTTTCCTAAATTTTCAATAGTATAGTTGTCATTGATAATAGTGTGTACTTGTATTAGTCTGTGTTGCTACAAAAAATACCTGAGGCTGGATAATTTATAAAGAAAAAAAGGTTTATTTGGCTTCCATTTAGTCATGCTAATCTATCTAGCAAATGGTGGCTCTACAGCCCTCTTTTATTCCTCTTCTGAAAATGCTTTTTCCTTCTTTCTACATGGCTATGCTTCAAATTTTTATGCTTTGCCTCCCTTTTAAATATAAATTCTGGCTGGGCATGGTGGCTCACACCTGTAATCCCAGGATTTTGGGAGGACGAGGCAGGCAGATCATGAGGTCAGGAGATCGAGACCATCCTGGCTAACATGGTGAAACCCCATCTCTACTAAAAATACAAAAACTTAGTCAGGCATGGTGATGGGCACCTGTAGTCTCAGCTACTCGGTAGGCTGAGGCAGGAGAATGGCATGAAACAGACAGGCAGAGCTTGTAGTGAGCCAAGATCACACCACTGCACTCCATCCTGGGCGACAGAGGGAGACTTCATCAAGAAAAATAAATAAATAAATAAATTCCAATTTTAAGTCATTTCTTTGCTCCCACATCTGTGTAGGCTGTTAGAAGCAGCCAGGGTAAATCTTGAATGCTTTGCTGTTTAGAAATTTCTTCCACTAGATATCCTCAGTCATCACTCCTAAGTTCAACCTTCCACAAATTCCAGAGACATGGACACCATGCAGCTAAGTTCTTTTTTCTAAGGCATAACAAGGGTGACCTTTGCTCCAGTTCCCAATAAATTCCTCATTTCTGTCTGAGACCTTGTCAGCCTGACCTTCACTGTTTGTATTTCCGTCAGCATTTTGGTCACAGCCACTTAGCAAGTCCCTAAGGAGTTCCAAATTTTCCCTTGTCTTCTTGTCTTCTTCTGAGCCCTCCAAGCTCTTGCCTCCTCCATTTCCATGTGACATGCTGGTTCCCTTCACCTTTCATCTTGATTGTAAGCTTCCTGAGGCCTCACCAGAAGCAGATGCTGGCACTATGCTTCATGTGCAGCCTGCGGAACCATGAGCCAAACAAACTTCTTTTCTTTATAAATTACTCAGCCTCAAGTATTCTTTTAAAGCAATGCAAAATGGATTAATACACTACCTCATAAGGTCAGTGTGAAGATTTAGTGATCTAATATGGGTTCAGGGACGTGAGAAGTTTCCTGCAGCAGAACAAACATAGAAAATAAAAAGGACTGTGTGTTGGTAAAGATCAACAGTTTTTAAACACAGGGAGGTGACTCAAAGTCAATGTGGAATATTTGGGCTACATTAAATTTCTGTTTTGCAACTTTTAATGGCATACAAAACCATTCTGAACCCTACAATGAATATTGATTATCCTCTCAGAAGAGAAAATAAGTCTTTATGCAAGATGCCAAACTAAGGAATGATTCTCATCTCACAGAAGTGTAGACTAGCATCTGGGCTAGAGACTGTTTTTTGTTAGCCTCATAGCATCAAAATGCAGAAGCCATTGTCTGAGGGTAGTAGCAATCTCATACCCTAAAGCCAGATGAAACATAACTGAACAATATAGGGTTTGAACTCAGGATTTACAAGGTGGGAGGGCTATAGAATGATAAATAATACACAGAGCTCTGAACTTACTATTCCCACAAACCAAGCACTGAAGTCAAATTTTAATCTAACATTATCACTTCTGTGGCTGAAAATATCCTATTAATGACAGGTTATAAATTTATCTAATTTGGAAATGAACTAGATTTGGAAAACCAATACTTGAAATCTACTTGCCTACTAATGGCAATTTTTTTCTACCTGTGGATTCTGGTCTCTTGTCATTAATATATTGAGGTTATTTCTGTCTGGCAGAGATAGGAAACAAACATTGGTTTATTTCTTCCTAAAACTGCATTTTCTTTTGAGAATCAGTTGCTAAGAAACATTTCAACTTTAATCAAATATTGCCAAGAGACAGTAGTAATTCAGAGATAATCCAGAGAAATTATGTTTCAGATACCCTCTACAGAGTAAGTTGGATCTACCATGTACCTTCTAAGTACATTGCTTTTAAATTGTACTGCCAGAATTTTCTCACCATTGTTGCTAATCACAAGCAGAAGCGGATTTATTTGCAAAATCCTTTGTTTTGCAGATCCAATTTTTGTGCGTGTGCGAAAAGATAGTCACTCATATAAATGCATTTGTGGCATTTATCCCATGAGAACTGAGGGGGAAACCAATATAAAATATAAAATTGATTGATTTAAAGGAGATAAAGTTGATTATCAGTCAATTAATAAATATATACAAAGATAATTGCTCTGGGCTACTGGTTTTGTTAGGTATATTGACCTCAATAATGAACCAAATTATTATCCTCAAGGTACTTAAGTACAGGCATTCATGTGAAAAGTGTTATGATCGAGTTAAAACTATATAGAAACTATTAGGAATGCTGAACTCAATTTTAATGAAATTCTTCCTGTGGGTGGTGACCTTTAAATTAAGACAGAATGGTGACTTTTAAACTAAGACAGAAAGTTTGCTTAGCACAAGGGAATTGGGGATAATATAGTTTTAGACAGAGGAAAGAACTTGGACAGAATTCACATTGGTCCTCTGCAACGTGGCTGGACCAACAGCTTTGTATTCTTGCGTGCATTGCAGGTGCTAGACAGGGAGGGAGGTGAGGCATGTGAAGGAAGGCTAGATTATGCAGTGCCTTGTTAGCCATGTTAAGAAGTTCATCCATCTCATTCATGCTCTTTCTCTTGACTGCTGACTTTCCTAGATCTTCCAACCATTCCTGAAAGATCAAATCAAGCGTTTCCTCCTCCATGTAGCTCTCTTTCAGTCTCCAGGAATCTTGATGGTGGGCTTGTCTGAAATTGTACCTTTTTCTTTAGCACCATGGCTTGATTAATTGTTCTCTAGGGACTAGTATAGATTCTAGAGTTAGAGAAGTTCTTTTTGAACATGCTAAAACTGGATACACAGTATATGGCCTAAAATTGTTGAATTACCCATCTTTCAAATTTACAGGGTGAATTGATATGTATTGCAAATCTTGAAATTTCTCAAAGTTGCCAAAGTCCATTTATGTGAAAATATTGAGATTAGGACTTGTTCAAATAAAATATCAATAAAAAGTGAAGAATATTTTTTAAATGCATGCATTCTTTTAAACAAATTGAGGGTGAAGTTTACTACTACTACTATTGTTATTATTTTTATATCATTTATTTATTTTCTAGTCTTTGGATGTAGGACCAAAGGCCAAGTATGGACCTGCTGTTCTACCTTGTCTTTCTTCCATAAAGATACACAATTTATTTTTGTATAAATGGAACCAGAGTTTAAAGACACATAATACTAGATTTTTACTACCATTTTCTAGTGTTTCATATCAACTTTAGCAACTAGTTTTAATAAGTGTTTTCAAAGACTTCAGGTTAGTTCTTGTAGAAAATATTTTTAAACTAATCTTTAATTAAAGTACTAAATAATATTTATCTGCTTTCTGTAATATTAATGAATATGTTTTGCATAAACTGCTTTAAGAAAAAATACAAATCACTCTTTGTAGGTGTAGAACTCAACTTGTTAGGGCAGATGTACCCTCACAATTAGAGAATGAAAGGGACAAATTTCAGGTACTAGTCACACACATTCAGTGTAATTTGGGCATCATGGGTAGGTTTTATAGAGAGTTTAAAAAGTCAACGCTGTAATTTGGGTAAGTAAAGATCAGTTAAGGGAACGCCTATCTTGACTTCCTCTGAAGTTCTTTGTTTGACAATGAAAGCAATATTCACCACCAATCCAATAGGTAGAATAATCAGACACTTAAGTATATGATTTTGATGGAAGGAAGGAAGGAAAGAAGGAAGGAAGGAAGGAAGGAAGGAAGGAAGGAAGGAAGGAAGAAAGGAAGGAAGGAAGGAGGGAAGGACGGGATTTAG
>NW_016809436.1:293357-316697 GCF_001698545.2 Rhinopithecus bieti
GAAGGAAGGAAGGAAGGAAGGAAGGAAGGAAGGAAGGAAGGAAGGAAGGAAGGAAGGAAGGAAGGAGAAAGGAGGAAAGGAGGGAGGGAGGGAGGGAAGAAAGGAAGGAAGGAAAATAAAGGGGGGAGATGGAGAGGGAGGAATAGGGAAAAAATAGAATGTTCCTTTGTTTGCAGAAAAGCCAATTAGATGTAGAAGAAATGATTGAATTCAAAAAAATCTCAGTTGGCAATCATTATGACAATTTCATTCTAGCAAGAAATCATAAATGATTTCTATAATCAGTGGTGGAAAGTTCGAGGAGTAAAAGTGTATTTACATTGTCTCAAAACAGCACTCAATAAGATACTTGTTAATTTACAAAGAATAAAATAATAACTTTAATGCAGCACAAAATTTAGCTCATCTTTCTGCCATTATATAACAAAAATCCACTTTTCTCCGGTTTCAAATAATAAGTTCTTCCTCTTTATCTGAGCCCGCACCCCTTCCATGCCTTTAACTCCATATTTCTATCATCAGTCTGCTCATGATGACATATTATTTAAAATAGTACTTATTTTATTTTCATGAACCTCACTTCTGAGTACTGACCAGCAGAGTCATTAACATCGTATTTATATGAAACATCTGTTTAAGCCATCTATACTTTTTCTATCATACTCCCCAGAATCCTTTCAGCCTGGCCCATTGCCAAATTCCAAAGCTACTTCCATATTTTTAGATATTTGTTAACTTCAGCACCCCACTTCCAGATACAGTTGCCACCCTCTTGTCTGCAGGAAACCCAAGTCACACCCATGGTGGAAACCCCAAATAGTAGATAGTACCAAACTCTACATATGGCTTGCCACATAGGACCAGAGTTAATACGTCCTTTCATGGTTTATGTCCTGGTACCTTTTTTGCACTTTTATGAATGTAGTTTCTTTCGGGCATTTTCTTCCAGAAGAGCCACATTTGGATAATATACTTTCCCCTTAACTTCTTTAACTCTTCCAGAAATGTGGTAGCAGCTTCTTAATGGGCAGATGCAGCCTCTTACTTGTGATAAATGACTTGATGTCATTCATTTCAGGGGATCCCTTGCTGGAGTCTTCACATAGTTTCAATGCTTCCTGGTGCAACACATTTAATGTCTTTTCTATCTTAACTAAGCACTTATCATGCTCTATGGCTGTAACTTCTACAGTTTGTGGTGCAGCAGTGAAACAAACACAAATTTATTTTTCCTTCCTTATAATGTCATTGATAGAAGATTTGTTCTTAGTGTATATATATATACTGAGGTTCCATATATATACACACACACACACATATACACACACATATATGTGTATAAATATACACATATATATTATTTCTTAAGTTGAGAACTTTCCCCTGTTCACTTAAAGGAAGCACTTTATGTCTTCCCTTTATCATATCTGTATTGCCAGCATCACTACTCTTGCACTTTAGGGCCCTTATTAATTAAAACAGGGGTTATTTGAACACAACCACTGTGCTACATGGCAGTCAAACTGATAATGAAAATGTCTTATGGGAGAATGGTGGAGATAGTGTGGATCTGCTGGACAGAGAGATAATTTACATCCCACAGGGACAGCTCAAGATTTTCACACACTACTGAGACTGGCACACAATTTAAAACTTATGAATTGTTTATGTCTGGAATTCTTCATTTAATATATTTGGACCTCATTTGACTGTGCTGGTAACTGAAACTATAGAAAGCAAAACAGCATAAAAGCTGGGATTCCTGTACCAAGATTTATATGAGGATTTTATTGCTGGCATAACCATCTACCACAAACTTGGTGGCTTTAAATAAAACAAATGTATTATCTTATGATTTCTGAGGTCAAAAGTCTAAAATGAGTCTTACATGGTGTAATGGATGAAATGTCTGTGCCCCCTCAAAATTCAGATGTTGAAGCCCAAACCCCCAATGTGACTGTATTTGGAGATGGAGCCTATAAGGAAGTAAGTAAGATTAAATGAGGTCATAAGGATGGGACCCTGATCCCAAAGGGTTAGTGTCCTTATAAGAAGAGTCACCAGAGAGCTCTGTCACTTTCTGGGCACAAGCACCAAGGAAAGACCAAGAGAGGACATAGTGAGAAGGTGGCTATGTATAAATCAAGAAGTGAGATCTCACCAGAAACTTACCATGCTGATACCTTGATCTTTTATATACATATATATATATACACACACACACACACACACACTTTAAGTTCTGGTTTACATGTACAGAACATACAGTTTCATTACATAGGTATACACATGCCATGGTGGTTTGCTGTACCCATCAACCTGTCACCTACATTAGGATACCTTGATCTTGAACTTCCAACATCCAGATCTATGAGAAAATAAATTTCTGTGTTTAAGCTCTCTGGTCTGTGGTAATTTATTTGGGTAGCCTGAGAAGATTAACATATTGGGTTAACATCAACTTATTGGAAGAGTTTCATTATTTCTGGAAGCACTAGGGAAGAATCTGTTTCCTTATCTTTTCAACTTTTAGAGGCCACCTCTATTTCTTGATCCTCCTTCCATCTTCAAAACCAGCAAATGCTTCCACTGTAACATTTTCTTTCCCTGACTTCAATTCTTCTACTTTCCTCTCCCACATTCAGAGGAAGCTTGGAACTACATTGGTCCACCTGAATGATGCAGGATAATCTACCTATTTTAAGGGTACCTGATTAGCATTATCTAAAATATTTTAAGGTACACAAATCATATTGTAAGTCATTGAATATTAAAGCTCTTTACTAGAAAAAAATGATGGAAAGCAGATGTTTTAAGGGTGAAGCTTGAATATTTTTTGTGTGTGGACCAAATGAATGACTACTTTATGTGACTTTTAGAATAATCTTTATTTTACAGTCATATCTAACTAACATTAGTGGAGCCTAAATAAGTAATGTGTTATAGATAGTATTGAGGCAAATGAAATAACTGATATTGAATAGAAGTATAAAAAGTTATCAATTTTACTTCCAAGTTAAAATACTGTTAACTAAGTAGAGTTAGTATTAAGTTTCTCGTGAGAATCTAACCAGAGAGAGAGAGGCACAACAAGGAGAGGAAAGAGACAGAACCAAAGAATCAAGAATGTTTGTGTTCTTGAGCCCACAATAGTGTAAGAACATAAGAATGCAGTGGGAGTCTAGCCAATCTGGGCTTAGGTCTCAGTCACAGCTGAATATATGCAAACTTCATTCCCACAGACCCTCCAAATGGGATGCCCACACACACTGCTGACATCCTAATAAGCAAAATATTACAATATCGTAGTATTATAAATACTATAAGAAATATAGACCTCTGATTTATCTAAAGGGTGGTCCATTTTTATTTTCGGCTTCATTTGTGGCAGTGTCCTGCTTTATTTCACAGATCACAAACCTGTTATACCAGGTCTACCCCTATGCTTCTAGGTTTTGGGATTTAATATTTGGAGACTTATATGCACTGAAGTGAAGAGCAGTTTAGAGTTACAGCCACATGTGGACTTACTTGTGTTCCATTGGAGGAAGGTCTTAGGAGAAATTTGTTCTACAAATGAAGAAAGAGAATAAATAATTTGAAACATGTCAAGTGCATTGACCGGCTTGCTCACTAAGAATCTCAGTCTTCTTTTTTCTCTTGCTGGCTCAAGTCAGAACCAGTGTAGCTAATAAATTATGCAGTGCATAGCTGTTCCAACTTGGTCTGCTAAGCGGAACCATGTATAACCAGTTCCATCAATGGGAAACCCGGAAACTGGAATGATGAAAGTTTATTTTCTGATGACTGTGATAACACCAGTCATAGTAGTCTTCACTTAGGTTGCTGTCCCTGTCCTCTCTATTTACCAGGAATTTCAGCCTCCTGCAGGCTGGGTGGGTGGAGAAAAAGGAGTCACAATTTATATAAATAAGAAATAAAGAAAAAAAACACACAAAAACACTTTGTGTGGGATTTGGATCAGCTACGTTCATTGGCCAGTTTTCTAATCTGTGACTCAAAATCTAAAATATCACCCTGGACACTTGAATTCTCAAGCAATTCCTACAGATTCCTATTGGTTTTCTTGTTTAATATTACTCATGCCAGATCACACTCTGACTTCTAGGCATGAATGATGTGAATGAGATTCTCTCAGAGAAACTCCTTATGGAGGTGCCAGCCAGAATGGGTAGAACAAGGTAACCCTGATGCCAATAGAAGATTAAAGACAGTATCTTATATCTGTGCACTCGTATGTCTCTGAGAGCTTTGTTTTATGACTCATATTGACCAGAACTGAATCTGTTAGCCAGGGCTCATGACTCAACTGCCTGCTGGGGCCAGGCAAATAAGATAAATACACGATACTGTAGATGTCTTAAAAGACAGACAAGAATGAACAAAGGTAGGACACTGAAAGTGCAGCTCAGCTAATGTCCCTCAAATTAAAAACAAAGACGCAAAACTATTTTTCTGGCTAAGCCCTCACCTGTTCTGGCCTGATTTGGCCCAAAGGTCCACATTTGCACTGACCTACCAACTGTGTTGTCCCACCCATTCACTACTTTCAGAAGCAAATGACTTAAAAACACATGCAAGTATTCATAGAACTAATTACCTTCAAAATTCTGAATGGAATGTTTATTGTGGTTGCTTGGATCGGCCCATCTTAGACTCTTCCTGACAGCAACTTTGAGAGACAGTGTGTTGTGGGCCAGGCAGAGGACCAAAGCGTTTCAACTTACCTGTCAGGTACCCATTTCCACATGTAGTTTCCAGAAACTATTCTGTTTCAAATGTTGATGTCCATAATTGACAACTACCCTGTGTTTATGTCTATAGTCCTTTTCATTGCTGATCTAATTGAGATTTTATATAACCCGCACCAAGAAATAGTAGTCTTTAGGCTAAAGAATCTATAACCTTTCTGATGCTTCATTGCTGCTGATCTAATATGAGATAAAATCCTGCTCTCTTTTTGTAGAATATGCCTAGGTTTCTGGGTTTAGTATACTATAAATATGAGACACCCACATAGATCTTCGGTATACAAAGTAGGAAGCAGACATTTATGTTTGTATCTAGGGCACACAGAAATAAACAACATAGATGCATAGTAAAAAGGCCTTCAACCCCATCTTTCTTCTGATTTATGATTAAACATTTGCGTAAAATATATATGTACAGGCCTCTTTTTTCCTGCCTTGATACATTTTCTCCATCTATACTCCCCACTCTTCGTCCATGACCCATCACAGCTGCTTCTGCTGTTTCTCTTCGGGATATCTGAGTTCTCTTTTTAGCTCTTCCATTAATAAATCTAAGTGACCACACAATATATCTAAGGGTTATATTTTTGACCTATTAAACTGAGATGAGAGTTGAACTAGGAATAATCTATAAGGTCCCACGCTGAACCAACTACAAATCTTGTTTGTATGTATGAGATTTCATGAATTCAGCCAGAATTTTCTTCTAGAATTAACAAACCTATAATTTGGCTGAAGCATAATACAATATACCTATTCTCTCTAAGGATTCACGTAAATTATCCATTTTATATAATTATGTGATCATCACTGTTGTTTGAAGATCCATGACATAGAAAGTATTTAAATCATGACAATGTTTAAAAATTGTTTGTAATTAATGTTCACCAGCAGCAATATATTGCTTTATTAAACTACAGATAATCAATACTAGAGCAACAATTTAAAGTTGAGATTCTTTGAGAAAACATTTGAAAGATAACCAATTTTTTCAGCATGATTGCTTTATATCTTTTGCTTGGTTATGAGTATTAAAAAAAATCAATACAGCGTTACTTAGCAAACATTAAAAACACATATATTTATATGTACATATACAATGGTATATATATATACAATATTATACTGTATAAAACCAATACATTTATTGAAAATATAGAAAAATTAATAAGTGGGTAATTGGAATTATTTAGAAGTGTATTTGTCGTTTATATATTTGCATATTAACCAGTGCACACAGATGCTATATTTTGATTTGTTTCCTAGTAATAGTCTCCCTATATATGTTGATTATTTTATACAAATTTAGAGTGAGGGTGTCTGAAAATCTGCTCCTCAATAAAAGCAGTCAGAACACTGGTAAAACTTGTCAACATCAATTTTCAGAACTTGGAAAATTAACCAAAGGCTTGCAACAATCTGAAGAAGATTTATTCAAGAAAAATGGGAAAATCTCAGTAAGAAGAGTGAGCTTTGTGACATTTTGATTTACCTTATTTCCATCACCTTCTCCTCAGCATTACAGAAGCCTTGAAAATCAACTACCTTGAAGTCACAGTAGCCAAGATGTGACTGATAGAATAATGTTCCCCAATGATGTGCATATCGCAATCCCCCAAAGCTGTAATTACTTTGTCCTAAATGGCAAAAGTTACTGTGCATGTGTGATTAAGTTAAGGCTCCTAGTATGGAGAAATTATCTTGTATTATCTATGAGGCCTTGATATAGTCACAGGTGTCCTTATAGGATGAAGGCAGAAAGTAAAAGAGGGAAGGAGACGCTATGCTGCTGACTGTGAAGATGGAAGAAGGGGGCCACAAACCAAGGGATACAGGCAGTCTCTGGAAGATGGATAAGGCCACAAAACAAAACAAAACAAAACAAAACAAAACCCACAACAAAACATATTTTTTCTCTCCTTAGAGGCCCTACAAAGAACAGAGTCCTGCCGATTCAATTTCAATTTCTTAACTTCATAACTATAATATCATACATGTGTTGTTTTAAGCCACTAAGTATGTAGTGTAGTGATGTGTTATAGCAGCAATAGGAAATGAATACAGGTTTTGGTACTTGGAAGTGGGACATTGCTTGCTGTAGCAAGTACCTAAAAATACATAAGTCGCTTTGTAATTGTGTAACGGGTTAAAGCTGGAAGAACTTTGAGGAGCATAATGGAATATTCCTGGATTACTTTACAAGACTGTTGGTGGAAATATATTTATTAACAGTACTGTATCTGAGAGATCAGAAGGAAGTTACAGGAAATATGAAAAAACTGTATTCTTCTTATATAATGATAGAATGCTTAGCTGAACTGTGTCATAATATTATTTTGAAAGATAAATTTGATTTTTAGTTGAAATTCCAAGCAAAGTGTTGAAATTGTGGTTTCTTCCTTTTGCTTATAGCACAATGTGGGGGATAAAAAAAGAAGAGAGAGAGAAAAAAAAATCTTGAGGGAATTTTAAGCAAAAAGGAATCAGGACTTGATGATTTAGAAGATTTTCATCTCATCCAGATTGCATAAGACACTAAAATAAGCACATTCAATGTCAGGAAACTGTGCTCTGGAGAGAAGGCAAAGGGAGTGGCTGGACAATCTTCTGCTAGTGCTTCTGAAGTAGCAACATTTCAGCGTATTCAATCACTCAAAGGACTCTTTGAAGAGTTTAGGTGTGTGACTTTTGGATCTAAGCAGAAACCAGAAAGGGAGTTGGCATTATGAAGGAAATATCAATGGAGGAGCAAATGACAGGGAAAAGAAGAAATAAAATAAATTCACTAGAATTGCAAATGAAAACTGCCTAATAATATTACTCAGCTGAAAGCACATGCTTCCCCTTAAGAAAAATGAAGAATCATTCAGAGAGCAGAGCTGCAGGACAAGAGGGCAGAATCCTGAAGCCAGAAGGTGACACTGACAGCCACAGAGGATTATTTCAAGTCCTCAAAACCTAATAGAACCTCACATACTGGATTTCAAAATTATTTGGGTTAATGATTCCTTTTTTCATTCTATATTCTCCCTCTTTGAACAGAAATACCTCTAACAGAGAAACTATGCCTGTCCGATCAGTGTGTTATGAAAAGAGTAACATGTTTTCTTGTTTTACAAGTCAAAGTATGAAGAGAAATTTTTACCCATAATGGATCATACCCACAGTCACAACTGACACAAGATTTACATGTTGAGATTTTGGATGTTTAAGCTGATGAGGTTTATTTGAGATTTTGGACTTCAATAGATACTGGAAAGTGTTGAGATTCTGGAGATTTGATATGGGGTTTGTATACTTTGCATATGGGATAACTATTCCTTTGGGGAACCCGAGAGAGAACTATTGTAGATGAAACAATGGTTCCCCAACATACCTACATCATAATCCAGAGAGCCAGTAGATATATTACCTAGATGAAAAAAGGTATTTTTCAAACATAATTACATTAAGGATCTTAAGATCTTTTAACACAGGGCAAATTATCCTGTGTTATCTTAGTGGATCAAATGTCATTACAAGGCTCCTAATGAGAGAATACAAGATCAGAAGGTAAAACTAGAAAAGAGAAAAATATAATTCCTACAGTTTCCAGCACAAAGGCAACCATGAGGACCCATCGCAGACTTCTAACCACCAGAAATTGTAAAGAAATACATTTGTGCTGATTTTTTAAATTGATACTTAATATGTTACATATTTAGGTGGTACATGTGAGTATTTGTTAAATATGGAGAATGTGTAATGATAAAGTTCAGGGTATTTGGAATTATCCATCACCCTGAATATTTATCATTTCTTTATGTGGAAAATATTTCAAATCCTCTCTTCTAACTACTTTGAAATATACAACACATGTTGCTAACTAAAGTCACCCAGCTTTCCTTTTGAACATTAGAACCCGTAAAATGAAGTAGCCACTTTGGAAAACATTTAGCAGTTTCTCATAAATTTAAACATACAGTTGCTATCTGACCCATCTAAAATAATACAATAGTAACTCTTAAGTTTGTATCATCCTCTCTTTTGCTAGGATTCTTTCTTTACTTCTCTTTACCACCTCACCTCTTATTTCATAGTCAATATCTTTGGAATGCAAACCTGCTATTTAAAATTTACTCTTGTTTTTGGCAGTAAACATTTTTCAAAAGTATGTTTTCTTCTTTGTCATTATTTATATTTGTCTCTTGTCTACATGTTGTGGCCTCTTAGTTAAAAGTTCAATTTTTTTTTCTTGTATCTATTTGAGAGTAGCTCATACAATATTTGCCACAAAATAACATAAGTTCTGCAATATTTTCAATGTATTTATAGGCACTGTTAAAATCCTCCCCTTAAATTTTGAGCTGGAAACAGGGTTTGTAGATGGATTTATTTTATAAGTTTTATTCTGAGCAACCTAAGGAAAACACAGAGAATGACAAAATCCTAATTAGGGTCAATTAGAAAATTTGGCTCCATAGAGCTTCTTTCTAATTTTGTTAGAATCGTGGTGCTGGAGACAGAGATCTACTCAAACCTCATTTTAAGATGATTTATCTTGTCTTTACTTGGGACAAAATGTTTCCATGTTCACCAATGCTCATTCTTCAAGATTGGTGTGGGTAAAATCCAGCCATTTTTAAATGATTCTGAAACATAAAGATTTAATTTTGTTTAAATAGATTAAAGCCACATGGGAATATCAATTTGCACTCAGTTTATCATGACTGTATTAACTGGTACTTGTACTCCTAAAATTCCTTTTTGGTACTTGATAAGAGACGGACTTCATATATAAAACCACATATATTAAAAACAATTTACAAAATAAGAGATGAATCATGTTTACACCATTAAATGTAGAAAAGCTAAAACTGTAGTTGTATATTCCTGTCTCTAACCAGGTTAATATGTTTTGATAATGTTAGACGTTAAATATAAAAGGCTAAATATTTTCAATTTGTCATACTCTAAAGCACTTACATAATCCAGATTATGGCTATTTATGACCTACGACCGTGGTTGTCTACACCAGAGACAATAACCAGCTGTCCACCTGGATTGGAGTACTTGTATCAGGTATGGCAATGTGTTTCTCAACTTACTTGATCCACAATAACATGAATTTAGATCGTTCCAGAATATAATTTGTTATAAACATTTCTGACTATGGATTAAAATACTATGACCTTAACACTAAGATTTTTGTATTTTATTTACATTTAAATTTTATTTTGATTGAGATAGTAAACTTACACTTTACATATTATAATATTGCTACTTAAAAATTTATTTCCTAGGAATCTCATTTAAAAATAAATACCTACTTTTGGCCAGATGCGGTGGCTCATGCCTGTAATCCTAGCACTTTGGGAGGCTGAGACAGGTGGATCACAAGGTCAGGAGATCGAGACCATCCTGACTAACACGATGGTGAAACCCCATCTTTACTAAAAATATAAAAAATTAGACGGTATGGTCGTGGGCGCCTGTAGTCCCAGCTACGCGGGAGGCTGAGGCAGGAAAATGGGGTGAACCCAGGAGACAGAGGTTGCAGTGAGCCGAGATCGTGCCACCGCACTCCAGCCTGGGTGACAGAGCGAGACTCCACCTCAAAATATAAAATAAAGTAAATAAAAATAAATTTTAAAAAATGCCTACTTTTAAAATAGGAAATTGTATTTTGAGAATGTAACTTATACTAACCTCGAGAATCCTCACTTCATCTATTGCTTGTGCATTAGAAGCCTGGTATGAAAATGTAAAATATAAACATTAATACTAGGAAAATGTCTCTTATTCTGTACTAGATTGAATACAATTAAATTAAAGTTTATGATGTCAATTCTGATTTAATTTCCTGTGATATTGTCTCTTGAATAATTAACTTTGACAATTTAGTTCTCTGTAATCGTTGGCCACATTTTATTTTGTAATACTTTAAAAATAAAATAGTATATATGTAACTTCTTGAAAAGGTTGTTTACATTTTCAATGCTTAATTATAAACTTGTCATAAATTATGACATAAATATAATAAAACCTTTTAACATTTGGGTAAAAACTATATTAAAATATTCAAATGATAGTGTAGATATTATCTGAAATTCAAAAATATTTATAGTATGTATTTTAAATTTTTGTTAACCAAATTATTGAGTATGTTAACAATTGAGACAAGACGAAACACCTTATAGACTGTAATAATAATTTTTCATTTGCCTGTTCCATGGTGANACTTGTCATAAATTATGACATAAATATAATAAAACCTTTTAACATTTGGGTAAAACTATATTAAAATATTCAAATGATAGTGTAGATATTATCTGAAATTCAAAATATTTATAGTATGTATTTTAAATTTTGTTAACCAAATTATTGAGTATGTTAACAATTGAGACAAGACGAAACACCTTATAGACTGTAATAATAATTTTTCATTTGCCTGTTCCATGGTGAAGTAAAATAAAATTTAATTTTAGATTACTATGATATACAAGACAAGTGTCAGAAAAAATCAGAGATGTTGACAATGGATCAATTACTTTAAATATCCTAAATGTAAATAATAAGTTATCTGTTGATATGTGCTTTAAATATAGTCTGAGTACTTCATAACCACCTTCTTTATTTTTACTCTAATAGACAAATCAGTTAACAGTATGCCAAGATTTTGATCCTCTGGGAGGTATGTACCAAACACACTGATATATTAATTCTTTAAGATATAACTTATTTTGTTGTAGTTAAATCAACCCCTATGAATTAAAGTGTTTCTTAAGGAAACTAAACCTTGCAAACATGAAGAGAGTGTATAGAAGGTCGTTAGATAATGAGAAGGTAAATGCAGCAATAGTCTTCTCATGTGACAGGAAAAAAATACTTTTTTTTCTTATCCTTTACTTTCTCTTAAAGTAGATCCTTTCAGGATCATTCCTGCCCCTTTAGTATGCTAAACATAGGTATAACTCCTGAAATGGATTTCCCACCCTGATTTCCTCAAATACAGATATTTTAGAGAAACAATAATTCTAAATTCTTCAGAAATTTTGTTAATAGAAGCAGAATGCAGGTAAGTTTCGGGATAGTCCAATTGTGCTCCTAAGTCTGAAAAATTAAACTGTCCTTTAGAATTTAACTGTTTACCTTTATCTCAACTTAGTATGAGTATTTCTTTTATGTGGATGAAACTAAAATGCATGGAAATGAGTGTCTAGTTAAAAAAAATAGTACTATCATTGCCTTTCTTACGCGTTAGCGATTCTAAAAGTAACACAGGCATTGATGATTTGTTTAACTCATGAAAGCTTTCCCGTTTTGGCATATTATAAAAGAATGCTTTCTTTGTTTTTTTTTTTTTTTTTTTTCTTGCTGAATTATACTAAATTGCTTTAATTTATGCAAGATCATTTACTACAGAAACACCATATGTAATTACAACAAACAAGGCATATGATATTCATTTTGAGAGAATCAAGGAAGAGTCAGATCTAGGCTTGCACTGAAGAACTTCCTCTGAAGTGTGAGGAATTAATATATTTGCTGTGGTTTCAATGTGTTCGCCAAAGTTCATGTGCTGGAAACTTAACCATCAATGTAATGGTGTTGACAGGTTGAACCTTTAAGAGGTGATTAGGTCATGAGGGCTCTGCCCTTATGTATGAATTAATGCCTTTATCTCAGGAGTGGGTTAGTTACTGTGGGAGTGGATTCCTGATAAACGGATGCATCTGATCTCCTTTCTCCCCCTCTCTCTTACACATTCTTAGCATGTGATGCCTTCCACTACCATATAATGGAGCAGGAAGGCTCTCACCAGGTGCCAGCCCCACCTGCTTGGACTTCACCACCTCCAGAACTTTAGAAATAAATCTCTCTTCTTTATATATTGCCCAGTCTGTGGTATTATTTTATTGAAATACCAAACAGACTAAGATAGAAAATTGATACCTGAAAATGTGGAAGCAGCTTTGGAACTGGGTCATGGGTAGAGGCTGGAAGAGTTTGGAGAAGGAAGCTAGAAAAAGCCTAGATTGCCATCAGTGGAAAATTAAGGGTGATTCTGGTGAGGACCCAGAAGAGAATAGCTATAAGGAAGTCTGAGACTTCTTAGAAATTACTTAAGTGACTATGATCAGAGCATTGGTAGAAAGATACACAGCAAAGGCAATTCTGATGAGTCGTAGATAGAAATGAAAAACAAGGTGTTGCAAACTGGGGTGAAGGCCATACTTATTATACAATTGCTGAGAACTTGGCAGAGTTATGTCCATGCCCTTGAGCTTTCGGGAAGGCAGAATTTAAGCATAATGAATGAGGACATCTAGCAGAAGAAATTTCTATGCAAAATATTGAAGGAGCTGCATGATTAGTTTTCACCACTTTCAGTAAGATGCAAGAGGATAGAAATGACTTAAAATGGAATTTATAATTAAAAGAGAAACAGAATGGAACACTATGGAGATTTCACAGAGTACCCATATAAAGAGTAAAAAGGTATGCTTAGGAGAGCAAACCAAAAGTGTAGCCAAGCAGTGGTTTGCTAAGGAGATTAGTAAAAATAGAAGGGAGCCAGGTACTATTCATCAAGACAATGGGAGAATGGCCTTGAAGGCATTTCAGAGAGCTTTGAGGTTTCCCCTCCCATCACAGGCCCAGAGTTCCAGGAGCACCAAATGTTTTTGGAAGATGGATCCAAACAACATTCCACAAGCTCACTGCTCAGGGCTGTCTTAGTTCTGTTAAATATAGTGAACTCCATGTTTCTCTTCAAAGAATCAGTATGTTACTATGTTCAGCTCTCTTATTCTTTGTTCTCCATTTTAAAGTTTAACTTCCTGATTCTCTTCGCCCTCTTGCCTCTAGTTTCAGTAAACAACTTTCCTGCCAGTTCTAATCAGTAGTTCACATCTGTTCCCCTGGTTACCTGTTCCATCCTGAGTCACCCCTGCTCACCTGCTCTGACCTGAATCACCCTGAGTCACCTGTTCTGTAACTGTCTTTCCCAACAAACTACTCACCCCACCACTCCGGCTAATACCCCTGCTCTCTTTAAAATAGCTAATCAGAATTAGCTTAGACTGTGCAGTTCAACCCTAGCCAATAGGGGAATGACACAGCAGTAGGGGCTATCTGCATCAGGAATAAGAGCCCCTTCCTCTCCCTTGTTCAGGTCTGCTCTTGCCATTGCTCTATCCACGAGTCATACCCTTTTATAGAAGTAAAATTGCCTTGCTGAGAAAAATAAATTTATGTTGGAGTGCTATTTCATTTGTGGCACCGAAAATTTATTTATAATAGTTCTCTAGTCCCGATACCTCACTGAAGTACTCCTTGGCCATCTCAGCCATGGCTCAAGCAGGCCCAAGTGCAACTCATGCTGCAACTCCAGAGGTCACAAGTGGTAAGCATTGGTGACATCCAAATGGTGCTTAGTCTTCAGATGTGCAGAGTGAATGAGCTGTGGGGCCATGGAAGCCTCCACGTAGATTTCAAAGGATGTCATAGACAACCTGGGGGCCCAGGGAAAGACTTGTCACAGGAGCAAAGTCAATACAGAAAGCCTGCACTAGGGCAATGCCCAATGGAGTGGTCAAAGTGGTCAGCTTCGGAGACCACATAACTGTAGGTTCACTAGCAAGGAACTCCAGCCTGAGAAAGGTGCAGGCTTCAGAATGCAACTCATGAGAGCTACTGCATGGACTGAAACCAGTAAAGCCATAGGGATAGGGTTGCCTGAGACCTTAAGGATCAAATCTCCCCACTCCGAGTATGCCCAGACTGCAAGACATAGAATCAAAGGAGATTATTCTCCTGCTTTAAGACTTAATGTTATTTTTCCTATTGGACTTAGGACTTACTTGGGACCAGTTAACCCCTTTTTTTCTTGCCTATTTCTTCCTTTTGAAAGGGAAATGTTTGTCCTATGCCTATTCCACCATATTTTTTTGGAAGTAAATAACTTAATTTCATAGGCTAGTAGCTGGAAAGGAATTTGCCTTGGGACAAATTGTGCCTGGAGTCTCACCAATGTCTGATTCAAATGAGACCCTGGACGTTGACCTTGTAAGTTGATGCTTGAGTGAGTTAAGACTTTGAGGCTGTTGGAGTGGAATGAATGTATTTCACATGTGAGAAGAATGTAAATTTCGGTGGCCAGAGGTGGAATGCTGTGGTTTGAATGGATCCCCCAAACTTCATGTGCTGAAAACTGAATTTTCAATGCAATAGTGCTGTGATGTGGGACCTTTAAGAAGTGATTAGGCCATGAGGGTTCTTCCTACAGGCATAGATTGTTGCCATTGTGGCAGGAGCATGTTTGTTATTGAAGGAGTGGATTCCTGATAAAAGGATGAGTTTGGACCCCTTCCTTCTCTTATATGTTCACTCACCATATGATGCCTTCCATCATATTATGATTGTTATAAATAAAGTTTTGGTGCCTCAAAAGAAATAGCACTCAAATATAAAATTTTCTTTGTAATTCTCAACAAGGCAAGGTACTTCTATAGAAGGATGTGCCCTTACAGATGGAGCAATGGTGAGTGCACATTTGGACAAGGGAGGGAAAGCCGTTCTTATTCCTGACACACGTGGTCCCTACTGCTGTATCATTCCTCTATTGGCTAGGTTTAGAACACACAGGCTAAACTAATTCTGATTGACTAATTTAAAGAGAGTGACGTGGTGAGTGGTTTGGCGGGAAAAATGGTTATGAAATGAGTCAGGGTGGAGTAGATAATCGGAATGAGTCAAGATGGAGAATCAGTCAGAGTGGAGCAGGTAATCAGAAAAGGTTGCTTTATGAAGAAGTTAAGTTTAAAAGTGGAAGGCAAAGAATTGAACATTCTGACATATTAATTCCTTGAAGAGAAATTTGGAATTCATATTTAACATGATGCAGTAAGAAGTCCCTTACCAGATGCCAGCCCCTCAGCCTTGGACTTCCAAGCCTCTAGAACTGTGAGAAATAAATCCAGTTTTTAAATAAATTATTCAATGTGTGATATTCTGCTGTAGTGACACAAAATAAACTAAGACAATACTTGAATATATAGTATAGAGTCATAAAATAATGAGACAGGTAAAACTAATTGTAGAAATTCAAAGGAGAGAAATACCCACAGTAACTCACAATTTAAGTCACAAAATAGCAAAATATTGGGAATCTAAACATCCTTGAATAGGGAACAATTTCTCCAAATCAGTGACTCTCCAGGTATGATTCCTAGAACAAACAGCAGCATCAACATCACCTGGGAACACGTTAGAAATGCAAGTTCTCAAGCTCCATTACAGACCCATTGTTGATTCAGAAAATCCAGTTTGGGGTCAATAATTTGCTTTATAAAGCCCTCCAGGTGACCTTGATGCAGGCTTAAGAACTACCACTCTAAATGAAGACACTTTCATGTAACTTAACACCGTGAGTTATTTAAAAGAATTAGACAGCTCTACAGATATGCCAGGAATATTTTCAGAGTATACTGCTAAGTATAAACAACAATTACACAGTAGAGCGTATAGTTAGGAGTGTGCATGTGTGTGTGTGTGTGCGCATGTGTGTGTACAATATGTGTAGTTTTTTTATATGCTTTGTGTATCTCTGAAAGGATGCATATGAAATTGCAAAAGGATGGGAGAGGGCAGGGCTGGAAGAAGAAATTATTTCTAATGTTATACTCCTTTTGCATTTTTAAAATTTGTGCCATACATATGTAATTTCTACTTAAAAATTGATTTTTAAAGCAGAAAATATTATTTTAATGAGTTATGAATCGTGATCTAGTCATCAATATCAAATGAAAATGTGTACCTTTTATATATGTTGGCATGGGATAGAAACAATTACGTTTAATGCCTGCAGAATCATTAAAAATAAAGAAATTCTATACTCAACCTGTTTCAAAGTTTAGCCTTAAAATAGAATGTTTAGGCTGGGCACAGGCTCATGCTTGTAATCCCAGCACTTTGGGAGGCTGAGGTGGACAGATCATGAGGTCAGGAGTTCAAGACCAGCCTGGCCAATATGATGCAACCACATCTCTACTAAAAATACAAAAAGATTAGCTGCATGTGGTGGCCTGCGCCTGTAGTCTTAGCTACTCGGGAGGCTGAGGCAGGAGAATCACTTGAACCTGGGAGACGAAGGTTGCAGTGAGCTGAGATTGTGCCACTGTACTCCAGCCTGGTCAACAGAGCAAGACTTCATCTCAAACAAACAAACAAACAAACAAAACCCACCAAAATGTTTAATGTATGTTAGAGTAACATGTACTTGTTAAGTGTATACTCATTTCAAAAATAACAGTGAGAGAAAAAAAATCATCCATGCACAACTACTGATACATTTCCTCTGAAGAGGTTTTAAAATTATTTTGTTAGAGTTTTAAAAAATCACTTTTAATTATCGTCCACACTATTTTCTTAGTCACTTAAAATTGTTTTTTCTTTATCATAAAAACCCAACATTTTAAAGAGCTACATAGTAATCCTCAATAGGGGATAATAAGTATTGCCTCTTATTGGACACTTTCTTTGTTTTCACTTTGTTTTTTTCTGTTCTAAATAGTGCAGTAGTGAACATTTGATGCCTAAAACTTTCTTTTTTAAGTTTTAGGATTGTTTTGTTTGCATAATAACAGAAGTAAAATTATTAAAACAAAAGATAACAATATTCTTATTTGCTTGCAAAAAGGGTAAATTTGATTATTATCTTATATAAATANGCTTTGAAAAGGCCTGCTTGCTTCTACTTTGTTTTTCAAGGTTTGATTTACTGTATTTAATTTGCTTCACCTTCTAATTTGTTAAATGACATGTTATTAAAATTCCCCAGGGGGCCAGCAGGAATCTGTGCCGCTGAGAGACAGCATGCATTCTGGAAGTCGTTGATTCACATCTGAGCACCCCTGAGGAGGTTTTGGAAGCCCATTAGGTTAGTACGGCAGAGCCGCTCTGGACTGAATCAGCGTTGGCAGGGGCGCTGCATTTGACAACTCAAGTCTTTAGGTGATGCTGAAAAGCCTGCCCTAGCTTCTCATTTCCTCGGTCCCCCAGCGAATCGTTTTCTGCTGCTGCTGTCCTCGGTGTGAAAAGGTGACCCCTCACTGCCCATCGCACCTGCTTGCTTTCTCTCGTCAGTCACCCTTACAAGACCGGAAAACAGGTCTAAAAAAGCCAGAGCGTTCCGCGCTCAATTACAATGACGCTAAAATGCATCCCGAGGCCTGTCCATCGCGGATTTGAGAAGAGCCGCAGCAGCAGAACACGCCATTAGGCGATAATGGCCAGGGCCCGCTTCAGTCCCAGGGCCGGGGAAATGAGGGTGATTTGGTGACGCCGCCAATGCCCCACACCATCGCCGCGGTAGGCAAATGGCAGCAAATGGAGGTGTTAAGTAAAGGAAGTGCAGACAAACAATGGTTACAGAAAGGCTCCTAATATTTATAGAGCTAACCCAGGAGGAAAGCTGGGGCAAAGTATCTTTACATTGCAAGAAAAAATAGATCCCAGCACTCTCCTAAACATTATTATTTGCTTTAGGGTCCATCTGGTCCTTCATATAAGAATGGAGGCAATTTCTCCCAGCGAAGACAGAAGCCCTGGTGCCCATTTTGCCAGAGGCATGTGCTTCCACTCCACTCCCCCACTCGCTCATCTTATTTTTTAAAAATAATAAATATGTGTTCCCTGTTTTATCTGATGCATGTCCCTTATGTAAGAAAAAAGGTCATATGACAGGGAAC
The DNA here is from genome assembly GCF_001698545.2 of Rhinopithecus bieti. Lineage (NCBI taxonomy): Eukaryota > Metazoa > Chordata > Mammalia > Primates > Cercopithecidae > Rhinopithecus > Rhinopithecus bieti. The sequence goes on from NW_016809436.1 coordinate 311,863, forward strand.
TGTGAAAGTGTGAAAGTGAAAGTTGTGTGTGTGTGTGTGAGAGATACACATACACATTTATAAATATATATGTGTACATATACGTCTGTACACATACATGTATTCAATTTAGGCATAAAATTCCACTTAACGATGTAATTATCTTGGGCTGTTTCTGGAGCGCAGTCTTGACTGTTCTTTCGACTTTGGTCCAGTTTGAGTCTCAGGCACACGACTTTTTGGTCAGTGCTGCTTTGGCCGGTCCCAGAATCTGACCTCCTCCCATCCCCCAGCACCTTCCACTGACCTCCCTACACCCCATCCCCTGGGCCCTGCCTGTTGGATCTGTGCATCACGAACGGACAGTCTGGATTTTCTTCATGTTCTTGCCGCCCTTTGGTTTTCTTGAAAAACACAGCTTTGACAGTGACCCCATGCTCCCAAAATCATTTCACCCAAGGAAAATCCACCCATTCCTTTACCCCACCCAGTGTCACAAAAGTCTCCAGCAGCTTCCATGATGTCTCCTTATCTTTGGGTGGGACACAAAATTCCTAGTGTGTCTTCCACCTGCAAACTCTTTTGGCCAAGCTTCTTGTCATCTTGCTGCCTTAACACCTGGGCTTGGCCCTTTCAGCCCTAGGGTTTCCCAAATTTGGGTAAGTCGAGAGCACATTCTTGTGTATATATCTATCTGGTTGGCATTTTGTGTTTATTACATGACGATGGCCATTTTGCTCAAGACATCATTGCAAAGCTTGCACGGTAGCTTCACAATGAAATTATTTTGCCATTTGCTTCTAAGTAGAATTGTAATGTTGGCTTCCAGGTGCACCTCCCACTTCCTCCCCCTACAATGTATCTTTTCACACCCTTCATTTTTACCTATAAGTTCTTTAGCATCCATTGAGAAAGTCTTTATTCAGGGCATAACCCTGTGATAGGCACTGTGAGAGATATGAAAAAAGCCATGGGGCCAACTCTTTTAAAAAGGTGTTAATTGGATTTTTCCCATATAAAACCCCCCATAGCATTTTATTTCCTAACTCTGCTTCTCACAGTCAACTTCATTTGCCCATTTAATGCAATTTGCTTCTCATGATAAGATTCTATTAAGTGATTATTAAGACATTCTGAGTTACTTCAGCCAAGTACATCTATAATCATTACCTACCTCCTGGGGGTGATTTGAGGTGTAATTAGTTAAAGCTCACTGTTACCTCCCAACATCTGAACGACAAACAGAGACCACTTCTACGCAGCCAGTCTGTGAGCCTGGTGCAGCCTGTTCACATTTACATAAATCCCACAGATCCAGGTTTCACGAGAGCACATGTTGGGTCTGTAGAAATAGAGAGCATACTGGAAATTGCCTACCTCTATTTATATCAAATTATACCCCTGAGGGTTAATTTCTTTTGGTTTCTAAGTGATATTATTTAATAGCCCTAAGGTTAGTGTTAATAAAACAAACACAATAAACCTCCACGAAAAATTGAGATATGCTGAAACAAATCAACCTAGCACGACCCTCAAACCTCTTATTCCTTCAGTCTTTCAGAACCATTTATTGAACTTCTACTGTACGTGAAGCACTGGACTAGGATCTAAGGCTGTGAAGTTCAGAAAGAAAGTCACTTGTCCTCGAGGAAGTTATAGTCAGCAAACTTCACAGATGGCAATAATGACTTTTAGAAAACTTTCACATTTCCTCAAAAGCCTATCTAGTATTAAGGGGGTGAGAGAGAGAGAGAGAGAGCAGGAGTCTCCAAGTGGTTTGAATGCTTTATTGATGAAAGTTCTCAAGTCAAATACTAAAGGCCCCAGGGCTCCTGGGATCTTTTCCCATGGAGAACTACTTTTAGCCCGGGGAAGATTAGAAACATTTAATTTGGAGGAGTTTCAGTAACTGTTTCAGTAGGCACACAGACAACAAGAAGAGACACGATAACATCCCTGTAATAAGTAATCAGGTAGAAAAATGGAAGGAAGGAAGGAAGGAAGGAAGGAAGGAAGGAAGGAAGGAAGGAAGGAAGGAAGGAAGGAAGGAAGAAAGGAGAAGGAAGGAAGAAATGGAAGGAAGGAAGGAAAAAAGGAAAAGGAAAGGAAAAGGGAAAGGAAAGGAAAGGTCAGAATTCTCTACTTTTCAGAATGGAAAAGGACAGAATATAATGGAAGCATATTCAGGAGAAACAATTTCTCTCAAATGCTTGCTTCCTATATCTTCTACATCCCTTTTTAGACACAACTACCATTATAAGTTTCTCATGTATTCTTACACAGTTATGTTGTCAATATTTGTATAATGTATTACGTAAATATAGCATGTTTATGCTATGTGTGTGTGTTTTAATATAATTAGTAGCATATTATTCTACTTTTTAAGCACATAACACTGTAATTTGAGGATTACATCTATGTTTAGAACTTCTTTGTTCCTTTAAATGGCAGCATAATAACCCATTACATGGATATGCCATAATTTATTCAACAAGTCTCTGTTGAGTCTGATGAACTGAGCTTTAAATAAAAATTGGGACAAAATTTAGATTTGCCATGGCAAAGAGTTATGAAACTGCTTCACATATTGAGTAATAAGCAGTTTTGGATGAGATTAGAGTTTATGTTGTATTTCATGGACACTGCAATTTAAAAAGCAATTCTCATACATGCCTACAAAGGAAATTATTATTATCCCTCTTTTGCAAATGGAAAGTAAATTTCAGAGACTTTAGTGATTTGTTCACATTTCAAGCAGTTAGTAAGCAGTGAAGTCATGTCTTAGCTCAGGGGACTTTAACATATAAATCCTGGTCTTCTCACTTCTATGTTTACTCTCAAACATGAAGCATCCCTTAAATACAGAAAGTTCTGTGTAAATATACAAAAAACTCATTTAAGAGGTCATGCAGAACTAAATAAAGTGTTACTTACAAGTCTAACATATCTGGTCGGATCAATGATATATTTTCAATCTTTTGTAGCTAAAAGTTGAAGCTCCACCTGGTGAAACAATTGGGTATGTTTATCAATACTTTCACCCATTCTTGCCAAAGTTCAAAATAAAAAATGAGAATAAGGAGGAGGTAATGAAAATTAGAGGCCCATGGTTGGTCTTCAGCTGTCTCAGGGATCTAAACTTTAATGTAANTGACCAAAATTTATTAGGTGAGAATTTCCTCGTCCTAATAGGCCTGGGAGTGCTACAGGAGACCGGGGCTTATTTCATCCCTTGTCCACAATTGTAAAAGACAGATGTCCCCAGAGCGGCCATTTTAGAGACCTCACCCTAGGAACGCATTCTCTTTCTCAGGGATGTTCCTTCCTGAGAAAAATAATTCAGTGATAGTTCTCCTATTTGCTTTTGAAAGAAGAAAAATATGGCTCTGTTCCGCCCGGCTCTCAGGCAGCCAGACCTAATGGTTATCTCCCTTGTTCCCTGAACATCACTGTTATCCTGTTCTTTTTTCAAGGTGCCCAGATTTCATATTGTTTAAACAATTTGTGCAGTTAACACAATCATCACAGGGTCCTGAGGTGACATACATCTTCAGCTTACAAAGATGATGGGATTAAGAGATTAAAGACAGGCATAGGAAATCACAAGAGTATTGATTGGGGAAGTGAAAAATGTCCATGAAATCTTTAAAATTTATGTTCAGAGATTTCAGTAAAGACAGGCATAAGGAATTACAAAAGTATTAATTTGGGGAACTAATAAATGTCCATGAAATCTTGACAATTTATGCTCTTCTGCCATGACTTCAGCCAGTCCTTCCCTTCAGGGTCCCTGACTTCCTGTAACAACTATCCAATATAATTTCCATATTTGAAGGTAATTTGGTACCTGTTTACATACATCTTACATCAGTATTACTAACAAATTCATACATTATTTTATTCTCTAGTCCTCAGAAAATTTGAAACTAGTAAAACATATGAAATCTTGAACAATCAAGGACAGATAATTTATTTTGCAGAAGAGAGAAATAATTGCTTCCTTCGACACCTTTGTGGATTTTCAAGGCCTTTTACTATTACAATTTATGATAATGTAGGTAGAGATGTACTTGCTCTGCATAAGGCTCTGAAATGTAGCTGCTGCTGGAGTAGATGCTGCCTACAAAAGGTAAGTAAATATTTATACCATCATATCAAAACAGCCTCGGTACTGGACTGTATGATAAAGTCTAAACATTGAGATTGGCTGCAAAGGATTTTCTGGAATGAAAAATGTCAGAGAGATCATTGAATTTTTGTACCATGTACCTATAGGCTGAGAATCATGCACAACATTGCAAATTTTTTCTAGGCAATGAAGGTCGTAAGATCTTTAGATGTTTTCTGTTCTAAACTATCTAAGCATCCATCCAAGGCTTTTTGTGACCTAAGAAATCTTTGCCTATTGCGAAGTGGCAAAGACTCTATCTCTTGTTTCCTAGAGAAACTCTATATTTAAATCCACCTCCATTTTAGTTAATTTTGTATTCATGTGAGGAAAGTGTTGAGAACCATTTTTTCCCACTTTAATATTTAGTTGTTTAAACACCATTATTTGTAAAAGACTATTCTTTTTCTACTGGATTGTTTTGGCAACATTTCTGAAAATGAATTGCCAGTGTATATGTTTACCTACTTCTAGAGTCTACTATCTTCTATTATTCTACCTATGTGTATACATACAAATATATATACACATGCAGAGCTAAGATCATAAGGACAATATAATATTGGCATAATACCAGCTATAGAGTAAGTCTTAATATCAGGTAGTACAAGCCTTTTATTTTGTTTTGCTTTTGTCAAACCTTTTTTGGCTCTCTTAGTTCCTTCACATTTTATATAAATTTTACAAA